>NC_141611.1:54743497-54990997 GCF_047967505.1 Dipteris shenzhenensis | reverse complement strand
CCTCCCCCTACCCCCGCTCCCTACCCCTGCCGCCCCCTACCCCGCCTCCCCCCTCCCTACCCCCGCTCCCCCCTCTTGCCTCCCCCTACCCCGCCTCCCCCCCTCCCACCTCCCTCTCACCTCTTGCCTCCCCTTACCCCGCTGCCCCCGCTCCCCTCTTGCCTCCCCCTATCCCCGCTCCCTACCCGGCCTCCCCCCTCCCGCCTCCCCCTACCCCCGCTCCCTACCCCGACGCCCCTTACCCCGCCTCCCCTCCCTCCCTACCCCCGCTCCCCCCTCTCGCCTCCCCCTACCCCGCCGCCCCCTACCCCTGCTACTCCCTCCTGCCTCCCTACCCCGTTGCTCGCCCTCCCGCCTCCCCCTACCTCCGCTCCCTACCCCGCCTCCCCCCCTCCCTACCCCGCTCCCCCCTCCCTCTTACGCCACTCTCTCCCTGTTCCCTCCCTCTTCCTCCCTCCCTCCCCTCTTCCGTCGCTCCTCCCTCCCTCCCTTCCTCCCTCTCTCTCCCCCCTCCACTTCCCTCTCTCTCCCCCCTCCACTTCCCTCTTCCTCCTGGAGGCCGCGGCCTCCAAGGCTTCTCTCCTTCTCTCTAAACTTTCTCTCTCTCTCTAGTTCCTCTCTCTCTTTCTTTCTTTCTCTCTCTTCAAATTTTAAAAAAAAATCTAGATAAAGAATTAATCAAAAAATTTTACAAGTACCTGGAAAAAGTTTGTAAGTTTGCTCTTTCTTGCTTTCTTGCTCTTCCTGCTCGTCCTTGCTTTCTTGCTTCAATGAATGAAATGAGGGGAGAATGAATGAAGAAGGAAGACTATATACAAGAAAAACTAGGTTTTCCTCCTCCTCTCCTATTGGCTTTCCATTCCTCCCCTCTCTCCTATTGGCTTTTCATTCCTCCCCTCTCCCATTGGCTCCCATTACTCCCCCTCTCCCATTGGACCCCCATCCCTCATCCCAATCTTCCGCCACCAGTCGGGAATGGAGCACATTTGCCCATGAATTTTTCATGCCTTTTTCTGCTACTCTAATGATTGCATACCTCGCGTGACTCATAGTGCTAGTTTTTACTAGTAATAATTGAACCCGTTCTAAGTATGATTCAAGCTGTTGGCGTTGAGCAAGATCTTGGACATTGTTCACAAAGAAATAATTCTTTGCCTTTTTTGGGGGCCTGAATTCTTTCTACATAGCCTCCATGTTCTTCTCGTATGTGTCTTCTTCCTGGTGGGTGAGGGGAAGATTGAAGACATAGTTGGCATTGCCATAAGAGTAGGACCGATCATACTTTCGGTCTGCTAGAGCTATTCATACAACTTCATAGCATCTGGTTGTGATTTCCATGTGTTCCATGGCAAGGTAGCATAATCCAGGAAGTCGACTTTCTATAGCCACTTGTTGTGATGTTGCAGGTCGAGGGACACGTGAAACGCCTTGAAACTGGTATGCATCATCTGCTTCTTTATGGGGCATATGATCTGCTCTTTGTCTAAGTCGTATTCATTTGGAAGAACCATACTAATTGGCTCGGGGTCCTTTTCTTCTTCTGAGGGCTTTTTCGAATGGGCGTCTGGCCTTTCTTCTTCCCCATTGCGTCTTCCTGAATAGCGGCGTCACTCAGCAATGTTAGCTACAAGTTGGATCCTATGTTTGGTGGAGCATGGGAAAGAGTGAGGGATCACTTTGAGGCCATATAAACGTGCAACGTATCTTCGAAGTGCGAGTAGGGTGTTGAGCGGGACTTGAGATCACAGACTGTGATCTGTGCTGAAGTGTGCGTGCTGATTCTAATTGACGGTTGGCACTTGTGATCATTGGGAGCAACCAATGAATGGTGATGGAAGTGAACGATTACTATGCATGAGGAGTCTGGAGGCAACGAAGTGTTGGTTGTGGGCACTCGGAATGCATGAGAGACCTCGTCGAGGGAATGTTCGATGGGATCCCGTACGACCAGCTTGGGTCCTGATAAATGTTGCTAGGCGCTTGTGGTCAAAAGTGTTGGCAATGTGTAGGTGTAGCAATGGCGGAGTGGAGTCAGTTTTCGTTTGATCGGTATTGGGGGAAGCGGAGTCAGATGTACCGTTGAACTCCCAAAAGTGTCGGGCCAGGTCGGGTTAGCTTCAAAAAGCCTTTTGCATTTACAGCATCGCGAAGTCGATCGAAGATGGATCAGGACTCACATATGGTTTGAGCCAAAATCCATTGACCAGCTTGTTAAAAACATTGCCATGAAGATCAGCTAGGCTGAAAGTGCCTTAATCAATGATTTCCATGATCCTGAAAGGTCCATCATATCTTAGCTTGAACTTTTTTGGTCTCTTCCCTAGCTTTGTGTTAAACATTAAATCTAGATCACCTCTTCGGAACAATTTGAATTTGATATTTCTATTGATCCAAGGAGCTCTTCTCTTTTGAATACTATCTCTAATGTATGAACTTTGAAGTCTGTCTTCATCTAATTGCAATAATTGCTAGAGTCTGAAATTAATTGATTCTTTTGGGTGAAAGTCGGTGCTCTACAGCCACTCTTAGGCTTCTTGCAACAAACTCCATTGGAACTATAGCCCCAGAGACCGACTGGTGTTCCAGATGATCTACCTGATGCTGCCATATTTATGATGAGAATAGAATATCCTTTAAATTGGTATGACAAAATGCTATTCTTTTTAACTAATGGTCTCATCCCTGAGTCCTTGACCAGAGATCAGAGAAAGAAGCTTGTCCTACAAAGCAATCCCTTCCTAGTCATTGCTGGAGTTCTATACAGAAGAGGGATAGACCAAGTTATCAAGAGATGTGTCCAACTCATGAGCAAAAAGTGATTTTGGCAGAGGCACATGGGGGATCAGCAGGAGGACACTTTTCAAGGGAAATTACTGGTAGAAAAATATTACAAGTAGACCTATGGTGGACCACAGTCCTAAAAGATGCTCATAACTATGCAAAATCATGCTTAGCCTACCAAAGAGATGATAGGCCATTGGATATTGACAGGATACCAGATCAGCCCATCCTAGAACTAGAACCCTTTCATATCAAACCAGTAGTAAAATATATAAGCAACCAGTATATACTCGGTGCCACTAATTATTGTACAAAATTGGTGGATGCAATAGCCCTCAAGGATAACAAGGCAAGAACTACATTGCATACTTCTTATATCATAATATCATCACAAGGTTTGGTGTGCCTATTGAAATAGTATAAGACAGAGGGACACACTTCATCAATAAAACAATAAGGAAAATGAAAAAGATCCACATGATGCTACACAAAAAGTCAACAACTTATTACCTTGAAGGCAATGGTTAGGCTGAAAGTACAAACAAAACTATGCAGAAGATAGGAGGATAGTGGCAGACAATCCCACTGATTGGGATCAAAAACTGGATTCAGTTCTATGGGCATTGAGAATAGCCTACAAAGTAGCCACAGGTCTGACACAATTTAGACTGGTCTATTCAGTCTGCTGAGATAATCTGCAATAGCATGTTGTTTCCTAGGTCTATGTATAATTGTACACAGTCAAATTCTAGGAGTAGAAGCATCCATCTTGCTAGTCTACCTGTGAGTTGTGGTTTATTCACCAAATATATGAGTGCTTGGTGGTCCACATGAAAATTAATTTTGTTACCCAGTAGGTACTGTCTGAATTTATGCAGTGCATATACCATTCCAAGTGCCTCTCTTAATGGTACTGAAAAGGACACTGAGGTAGAGTCCTATCATGAGGATAGCACCCACATGTGCTATCTATCATCAGCAATGTGGCAGTCCACCTTTGGTCCTCATGATTTAATGAGGATGCATGGAAAAATTAAGGGGCAAAGAGTAAGAGTGATGGTCGATATAGTGCAACACATAATGTCTTGAACTACTCGTTAATTAAGAAATTAAAATTGCTTAAGAGTCCTAGTGCCCATAAATATGTGGTCTCTTTGGCAAAGGGCAGTGATAGAAAAGTTTGGGACACCATGATACATGGTGTGGAGGTGGATATTCAAGGTTATCAAGATGCCTTGGATTTCCAAATCATGCATCTTGACCGAACCGATGTAGTGCTTGGTCCAGAATGGTTGTATAGTCTTGGGCATAGCTTATAGTGGAGTTATCTTAATAACTCCATTATGTTTGAAAAAGAGGGTAGAGTCTTCCAGATTCAAGGAGAATATGATGTGACTAACTCTCCTCTTATTTGTTTGATGGAATTGGAACGACTACTACACCAAGAAGAATGCGAGGTATATATCTGTGAACTTACTTTTATTGGTGATTTTATGTCTTCTGCATCGGAAAGAAGTAATATTGTTTTTGATAATGTTAAAAAATATAAATCTTCTTTCAATGATTTAATGTTTGAATTTACAGATGTTTTTTCGTCTAATTTGCCTAATGGTTTACCCCCTGAGAGAGAAGTAGATCATAAAATAGATTTAATTCCTACATCTACCCTTGTTTGTAAACCCCCATATAGGCTTAGTCAAACGAAGGAACGTGAGGTCAAAAGACAATTAATAGAATATCTAAGGAAGGGCCAAATCCAACCAAGTAGCTCACCTTGGTCTGCACCGGTTTTACTGGTAAAGGAAAAAGATGGTACTATGCGTTTATGCATAGATTACCGAACACTAAATAAATAAAAATAAGTATCCTATGCCTTGCATTGATGAGCTCTTTGATCAATTGCAAGGGGAAAAATGCTTTACTAAAATTGATTTAAGATCAGGATATCACCAAGTAACGAATTAGGGAAGAGGATGTCCCTAAGACATCATTTTGTACTAGGTTTGGGCATTCTCAATTTAAAGCAATGCTATTTGGATTGACAAATGCTCCGACAACTTTCATAACACTTGTGAATAGTGTCTTAAGTCCATATCTAGGGAAATTTGCTATAGTATTTTTAGATATCCTTATTTATAGTAAAACCAGGAAAAAGCATTTGAAACATTTGAAAAAGTGTTCCAGTTGCTTAGAGATAATTCATTCTTTGCTAAAGAATCCAAATGTGAACTCTTTGCAAAAGAATCTTTGCAAAAGAAGTGAAATATTTGGGACATATAATATCCCAAGAAGGGGTTCGTATGGACCCTGACAAAGTAAGGGCCATATTGGAATGGCCACATCCTACAAATCTAGACGAATTACAAATATTCTTAGGTTTATCAGGATTCTATAGGAGATTTATCTAGGATTACGCTAAGATTGATGTTCTAATGATGGACCAACTTAAGGGGAAGGGAAGCACCTTCATATGGGATGAACCTCAAAACAGAAGTTTTGAAAAATTAAAAAAAGCTATAGCAGCAACTCCCATTTTAAAAGTAGTGGATCCCAATGAACCATTTGTGGTTGAGACACATGCTAATGATTTTGCTATTGGGGGGGTACTTTTACAAAAAGGTCGACCAGTGGCTTTTGAAAGCAAAAAGTTAGATCGTGCCCAATGAAATTACTCGACATATGAGAAGGAACTATATGCTATAGTCTATCCTTTAAAAAAGTGGAGGCACTACTTATATGGTGCAAAATTTGAGATCATCTTTGATTAGGAGAGAATTAAGTGTATTTGTAATTAGCCAGAGCTTAAAGGTAGAAAAGCTAGATGGGCTGAGTTAATGCAAGAGTTTGATATACAATTGACATATAGTAACTTGGGAAGTTCAATGTGGTAGCAGACTCTCTTAGCTGAATGCCAATTATTAATGAATTGAGTTTTACTCAATTTCAGAATGATTTCCTAGAGTCCTTAAAGGGGAAATGTGAGTTTTATCCTCACTTCTCTAAAATATGGAAAGTAATTAGAAATAGGGATCCAACTAATCGAGAGGCTTTCATTGAGGAGTCGCATGGAATGGCGACACACCATAGGTTGGTGATAAAGGACTCAAGTGGAAAAAATATAATATTGAAGATGGCTACCTGCTCTACAAGGGTAGAGTATGTATCCTGGACGATAATGACATTAGGCACCAAATTCTTTTTGAATGTCATGATAGTCTGAGGGCTAGATGCCTAGGAATTCAGAAGACATATGTGCTTGTGAAAAGACAATTCTTTTGGCATAGAATAGGTAAGGACATCCAAGATTATGTATTGAAGTGCCAAAAATGCTAGGTCAATAAGGCTAAATGCCTTGAGGTAGGATGGAGATTCCATCTGGCAAATGGGAAAGCATCTCCATGGACTTCATTGTGGGATTACCTAGGACACAGAGAGGGCACAATTCTATGTGGGTAATTGTGGATCGGTTAACCAATATGGCTCATTTCATTCCTATTATAATGAAGATGTTAAAACTCCAAAATTAGCTAGGCTATTTGTGGAACATATCTATAGACTATATGGGCTACTAGCCGGTATTGTTAGTGATCGGGATAGCAAATTTAATAGCCATTTTTGGAGGGCTATGTTTAAGAGGTTAGAAACTTCATTGAATATGAGCATCACGGATCATCCACAGAGTGATGGTCAAATTGAAAGCTCATTGAAAGGGTCAATCAGATCATTGAGGATATGTTTCGAGCATATGTAAGTAAACGGTTTGTTGGTGCTAATGGTCACCAACCTTCCTGACTTAGTGTCTTTTCTTACTTAGATCTTTTTCTCCATCAATAGTGATTATTATCAAGTTAGACGTTGTTCCACCTGGTTGCAAACTATTGCCTGTTGAGATAGTTGCTCAGCACATCTCGTAACACCTTCGCAGCTATTTCAGCTTGTCCATCATGCTTTGGAAATGTTGCAGCAAGTTTTGTTAGCTTCGTGCTTGTTTCTTTTATTGTCTTGGAGTCCTTGCTTGTCTACTTATAGTTCCGACTATTGTCTAGTCTTTGTTAGATTTGCTCTTTATCCATTATAATCTCACTTAGAGGAGATCTAACTTACCACTAGATTTTGTGGTCTATAAGTCGAATAACTGAGTGTAAACAACACTGTTTGGCATAAATTAATGTTAACACATAGCCTGGACTCAAACTGAGGAGTCTCAAGACAATTGTGTAGCCATAAACATGCTTTAGAGTAGGCGTTGTTAGTACATTACATGTATGCATGCCAGCAGTGATTGCGAGCTAGTATCCATGTAGAAACATTCTACTTACCAAATTGGCTCTGTTGTATATGATTATCAGAGTGTTTTTCCGTTTCTCTGATGATGGTCATTATGCTTGTGATCCACCCCAACCTCAAAATTATGCAAAAGTAATTTCACGTATATGCGGCAATCAGAAGCTCTTCCTTCACAATCATCGTTCTTTGTTTCAAGGCAGATAAGAGAGCCAGGTACGCATCACTACTTTATACAACTGTCTTGCCCTTGTGAGTACTACTGCCCATTGGAGTCATGTAGAAGCCAACCGCTCAAGCCTGTAGATACCCACGGTATGCATAACATCACGCAACGCTGAGGAGGAAAAGTAGTCGATGAATCAATTATTCTCATATCAATAGAAAAGATACTACACCTCTAGTATTCATGCGATACCTTTATGATGGTGAGTAGTCCATAACACCGAACATAGTAGCTACTTTGTGTTTGAATATAAACACATATGGTTGTATGGCACTCAGTCTACTCGTGAGTATTACTACGTATTTTAGCACTGCAAATACTATTTGATCAAGCCTGAGGTCACCCAATGTATGCTCTACATCAAGCAACGCTCAAGAGGTAGAGAAGTCATTGATCCTTCTTGCTCGTGAAGACCCAGGACTTGATGGTTATCTCAAATGATTTGTTCGTCTGTATATAGTGATTTAGTTTATTCCAACCGACTCAGTTAGTTCCTCTACTCCTTTTGCCTACGTGTGAATAACTCCATGTCTTGGATGTGAACCGACTAAGCATAGGACAAAGGGTTGATTTACGCATGTGATATAAAGTAAGCATTTTAAGGGACGCTCCTTATTGCATGTCCAACCCAAATGTTCAAAGGTTGGTCTTCATTTTAAGGCTTTAGATGAGGGGCCTTGTTCTTATTCGAATCAATGTGATCCTTGCCATTGTAGAGCAGATCATGTGAACAAAAATCTTTGCAATTTAAAATCATTTATGTAGAAGACATGGAACTCAGTTTGCTATAAAGGTTTCAAAATTAGTATTTGGTTTAGATAAACCTATATGCTATATGAGTTCATAATTTATCATGTCATCTAGATGAGTTTTTACCAATAACATGTAGTCATAAAAAATGCCCGACAGGGTCCAGTCATGAGTGTCAGTTAAAATCATGTCAAAAGTTTGTGTGGTATAGGCAAGCCAAGTATGGGCCACAAACCTAGTTTTAGCACACAACTTATTTGTAATGCTCACCCATTCTTTTCAAAGATATAATTCTCTACTAGATGTAAATCATGAAGATATGGAGCTATAAAAACAAATGTCAAGGTCTAGCAACGATAGTCTAGCCAATCCATATCATGTAGATACATGCGTGCGTGCGTGCGTGCGTGCATGTGTGTGTGTGTGTGTGTGTGTGTGTGTGTGTGTGTAAAGGGTTTACAAAGACTAGAGATTTACTTGAATTTTAATATATGTGGTGTGAAAATAAAAAGGATAAAAAATAAACTTTTACTTAAAAATAGGAAATTTTCAATTTAAGAATTATAGTAAAGAGGGGGTGGGATTAAATTAATGTAAAAGCAAAAAGGTTAGCCATTAGGGATTCCAAAATTTATAGTTACATTAAAAGACCCTCACTAAATTAATTTAGAAAAACCACCATTAATAGAATTGAGAGGAAAGAATGCCACTAAAAAAAAGGTTTACTAAGGTTTTAAAATTTTTATTATTACATAAAACTAAGAAAATTTTCTTTCATTACTTAAACAAAAGGGAGGCAAATTTTATTAGAAAGGAGGGGGATGGGGGAGCAACTTTTATAGTAATGGTAAAGAAAGAACTTAACTAAATTAGATAAAACACCAAAAATAGAATTAAGGAGGATAAAATGCCAAAAAAAGGGAGTTCAATATTTAATTATTGTAATTAAGTACCATTAAAATAATTAAAAAAAAGGGGGGGAGCATGAAAATAGGATTGAACTTCAAAGTACCAATATGGAGTAAATCTAAAGACCGATGTATTATACGAATAAGGCTGGGGCACAAATAAACTTTCCAAAAATGTTACAAAATGGATTTAGGGCCAGAAAATCCCAAACACAAAAGAGGGGAGAACCCAAAAATTGGTAGCCACCATGTGCCATTCTTCCATTAGTGTGATAGTTCCCTACAACCAAACACAAAACATAATTGAAAAAGTTGATGTGTGTGTGGTTGTATGTATCAGATTGTTTTGTGTACAAGGATATAAATCAATTATGTGTGCATATGCCCAAAATCTTTTGTGATAGAAGTGTTTGCGTGTGTGTGTGTGTGTAAGTCTTTTGCTAAAAAAATATGCGTGTGTGTAAGTGCTTATCAAAGCCTAAGAAATTGTATTTGTGCGTGCGTGCATGCATGTGTGTGTGTGTGTGCATGTGCATGTGTGTGTGTGCATGCGTGCGTGTGTGTTTATGTGTGTGTGTGTGTGCATGCGCGTGCACGTGCGCGTGCATGTATTATGTTTATATATTTATATATGTATAAAAAGAAGCTTGACATACATTGTTTCAATTTACACATACACATGCCTATACATATCTAGGGGTAACTTGTCTTCTTTTTCTTATGCATGCACTTCACCATGAGGGAGTGATCGAAAATAAAATCAATTTACATTGTTTTAATTTACATATACACATGCATATACATATCTAGGGGTAACTTGTCTTCTTTTTCTTATGCATGTACTTCACCATGAGGGAGTGATAGAAAATAAAAATCAATAATGGATGTGATGGACATGAGCTTTGATGGGAACACCAAATTCAAGGTATTAATCTTGTCTACTCAGGATCTAACTATTCAAGTAATGCTTCATTTAGTCTATTTCATAGATTCAAGTTTACAACAACAATTGCCATCTTGTTGTTCCCTAGTAATAATAACAGTATCATTGATATTTGTAGAGGAAATTGGGGCCTCATAGAACCCATTTACTGGTGCTCCATCCTTCTTCTTTTTTTTTACATCATTCCTTATTACAAGATGGAGTTTAAGAGCAATACATATAGAGTATTTTTAAAGTTTTACTCAATCGTCTTTCCCACTTTAATTACTTTATTGTGTACCACATCAAGCATTTTTTATCATCCTTTAAAAGTACATGTGCACTACAATTAACCGGTTGGATGATGATTGGTTGTACGGAGTTCAAATTATGCATTCAAAGAGACATGTCTTTAAAGATGAAAAGGTTGAGGATGAATGTTAGGCATGATAAAAGATGAGACGACGTCAAGCTTCTTTGATTCTCCAACAAATTGCGCATGGTTATTCTATAAGTTATTTTCAACTAATTGATTGGTTTATTGTGCATACATAGACCCTCTTTGATTCTCCCCTAAGAATACTTGCACATTGTTGTTAGTTGACTTATTATTGTCTATTCAACTAATTGGATGACAAGTGGTGGTATGTAAATGCATGTCAAAACATAGCTTTTAAAGATGCAAAGGTTGAGAATGAGTGCCTGATGTGTAGGGAGCCACTTTGAATTGTACTCCTGTTTTTCTAAGTTGAGGATTGACAATAGAACATGATGGAAGTTTTAGCTATGATAACATCTCAATATAGCTAAGGGGGACATATAATTCACCTTGAAGGATTCATAAGAAATAGCGAAGAATGACCATGACGACATGGAGCATAATTTTTAGGATTTAGCTGACGCTTCACTGTAATAATTATAATTTGTGCTTGTATCAAGTCTTTTGAATCTTAATATTATGTCATGCTTTGCAATATTTTTTGAATAACGTATTTGTCTTGCATTTGTTATTTCTTGTTATTTCAAAACCTTCTTAAGCTCATTTATTCTTAACTCGACCTTATCTTGCAATAGCAGGTGAGTGCACCTTGCACTACAGGTGGATGATTTGAGAAATTTATAACGATAAATATCTTGGAATGCTCATCTTCTTGGTTGGGGGGAGAGAGAGAGAGAGAGAGAGAGAGAGAGAGAGAGAGAGATTTTTTTCATCTATTATCTTTTTTATTAGCATTGAGTCCTAAGAGGTAAGGCTATAGTGGAGAATTAGATTTCTCTTTCTCAATTTCCAAGTGTAAATGTTTGTTTAAAACTAATTTCCATACTTCTATCTATACTTCTATATATCTATATCTATATCTATTCTATATCTATACTATTCTTTAAGCAAAGGTTTCATGTGGAAGAAGCTGAGATATGCCACGTGGAAGCTATCTAGGGCTCGGAAGCTTTGGGGGAGCTTTGAAGGAGAGGTAATGTGTGCGGACACGTGGCAGAAGGCAGAGCAGGACCTGAACATCATGACAAGATAGTGGCGCGACGCACGAAGTGCCACATGGGGGTCAAAGATTGGCGGGGGCCGCGAAGTGCCACACTGTGCAAGGCCCGAATTGCCACATGGCATTGAAAGGCAAATGCCACATGCGCGCGTAGCCATGTGGGCACAAAGGACAGCATGATGACGTGGCTCAAGGCGAACTGTGCAAATAGTCTACTCGTGAGTAGTCTGGAGAGAGGAGAGGCAGAGAGAGGCGGACCACCACTACTCACAGTTCGACACATGGTGATGCACAGGGCGACTGTGGCGGACGAGCAGGCCACCAGGCATTAGGAACACATGGCAACGTGTCGCTCCACGACAGGCAGAGACTCAACGGCACATGTGGTGACGTGGAAAGATTAATGTATATAATATAAGATATATATAATAATATTAAATATATATATAAAGAGAGAGAGACATAAAATATTTATTATATATTATTTAATAAATATTGTATTATAAATAAATAAATATATATATATATATTATATGAGAGAGAGAGAGAGAGAGAATTTACAATTTTTTCGTGGGGACATACTCCATTCTATATAATATATTATTTAATATATATTATAATATTACATTATATTATATAATATACAATATGTATAATATATCTTATCTTATATTATCTAATATATATTATAATATATAATATATTATATATAATATGACATATAAATATAAAGATATATAGATAAGGAGAGAGAGAGAGACATAATATACTTATTATATATTATGTAGTAAATATAACTATAATAATATAATATGTTATATTGTATTATATATTTATATTTATATTTACATACATATACATATTCACACACACACACATATGTATATGTATACATATACATGATAGGAAATGACAACCAAATCCGACAATTAATTGCTACATGCTATTTGTTATTTGGGTAGAAGGAGGCACCACCTTTTTCTCTCAGAGCTTCATCAAAGCAAAGAAATGTTTGTTTGTAGAGATATGTCGAAAGAACATCTGACATATGGCGGTGAAGCTTGGCAAAAGAAACTAGACTCGAACAAAATGGGAATCATTCTACACTCAATAAAGCACAAATGTGTAGGCATTTCATGCATTCTACTTTTGACAAGGGGGGGAGATAATGTATGCAAACATGCATGGCATGTCAGTGAGCCTATGAGAACATGAAAGAGAACAAGGGCCCTCGATTGTAAAAGGATATAACAACCCAATTTGAGAATTGGTTGCTACATGCTACTATGATATTTGGGTAGGAGGCACCACCTTTTTCTCCCAAAGCTTCATCAACACTCCATCAAAGCTTCAACAACAAGCCTGCACTGCAATGGCAAGGTCAAAGGAGGAGGGTCATGATGTGCGTGAGGAGAGGAAGCAAAGGAAGGCATGACCTATCAAAGATGAGGTATAAATCTCTCTCGCTCTCTCGCTCTCTTCTTGCCCTCTCTATTAAAAAATTTTGGACCTTCCCCTTTTTGATTTATTTTGGCCTCATTGTGGCTTCTTGAAAGTTTGTCATTATTAAGCCTAAGCATTGCATTTAGTTGCAAAAAAGGCTTTCGTGCATGTTTAAAAAGAAAAGCTAAAAATGAAATATATATATATGTGTTGCATAATCACACATATAGACACATCTATATTTACTTCTATTCATTTATTAAGTGAAGAGTTGCCATGTGGTAGCCAAACGGGAGGGAGAGCCTAAAATAAAAGTGCCTATGTATGTATGTCTCCTAAGATTGAGTGTTTGTGTGTGTATGTGTGCATGCGTGCATGTGCGAGGGCTGTGTGTGTGTGTGTGTGAGAGAGAGAGAGAGAGAGAGAGAGAGAGAGAGAGAAAATTTGACAAGGATGTGTGCATGTGTACATGAGAAAGGTCACGGGCGGATGTCCACGTTTGAGTATCCGTATGTGTATGCACATGAGGGCGATAAAGCCTTGAAACATGGAATTTCATTTTTTGGAATTTTAAAATCCCACCTTGAGACCCGGGTCATGCTAGTCGTCTTTTTTATGGAGATCAATATCCACACTCTATTCCTCAAGCATGCTTATTCTTTCACCATAAGGGGACATACTAGGAGGCAGTGCACGCATGGAAGGCGTAAAGACCTCGGCCCTTTACGTTCTATGGAAGGCGTAAAGAATCTAGAACCCGTCGAGTGCTTTCCACATCCACTACGCCGTATCTTAAGCTATACACAGAGCGTAGAGGAATGAAATTTGAACATGCTGCACGCACGGTTGTTCGAATGAGACAACAACATACCGTGTCCCATTGAAGCGCTGGCATTGGTCGGCAGCCGTCAGGAATGCACTGTGCAGGGAAGGTTTGGAATACGGCAGAGGATCGCACATGGGCGCCGAGAGTCCAGACCCGAGAAGATTAAAATATTTTTTTCGCATGCGTATCGTAGGTATGAACGGCAAAGCAGCCCATGCCCCAGCCGGCGCCAGGCTGCGCAGCGCGCTTCTTTAGGTGATCCTGATTCGTTTCAACTAGGAGTCTCTGGCAAGGAAACTGCCCACCGTACTCCACTACTCAGTTAGACGCGACTTGACAAACAGTTGCAGGACGCTGACCGTATGGTTGTTGGAGGTCCTGTCTTCCAGTGTGAAATCAAGAGTCCAGGGCTCCAGGCTTGCAAGACTTCTCAAGGATGGCCGTGTCACGCAATTGAATCCTCCTAAAGCAGCACCCAACCATGTTCATTTTACCAGGGGCATCTAAACCTTGGACAACTCTTTCGACCTCATGGATTGCGTTCTTTGGAGAGACCGAGCATGATTGCAAAATACTCAAACGTATAGAAAAACATGATTACATTGGCGTTGCCTTCTGGATGGAAACAAAGAAGCTAGAACAAAGAACGAGAGAAGCGTTTAGCTCACTCCTGTAACCGAAGTAAGATCGAACGCAGCTCGTATATTTCTCACTGTCAACGAGACTGAGGATTATACATTCCGACACTGAACAGAGCTTAATGGCCTTCTCGTGCGAAACTAGGTTGCTGACGAAGAACAAAACGTTTGTATGAGACCTCCTTTAGGCCCAGTCCGAAAGTTAACCTTCGCCGAGTCTCAGGCGGAGCCTTTCAAACTTTGTATTGGTGGTCTCGCCTAACGTAGCAGACGTACGTGGCTAAAAGAACCTCCCATGGATAAGGCCAGCTCGCGCACATCGGCCTTCCCTCGCAGGAAACCGATTTCATGCCCCTCAAACAGATTTAATTCACAGCCACAGTGCCCCAGCTTCCTTAAGAAGAGGGACCAAAGTTCCGCTGATGTGCGCAGCCATTACCTGATTTAAAGTACCGACAAACTTGCCTCCCACAAACACTGCAGGCACGGCCGATTGTCCCTCACCTATCAATCCCGCAAGGGCGACCTTGAGCTCCTCGCTGCCATCAATGTTGTCGTCGAGCTCATGCACAGTAGGATTGACTCCGAGGCTAAACAAGAGACGCTTAACGACATGGCAGATACAGCAGGAGCTGACGCTGAAGACCACAACGGCGTTCTCAGAGGCGAGGCGCTCGAGCTTCTGGGTGGGAGAGCAATCCGAATACGAGTATAAGCTATTGGGGAGGGCAGGAGGTTCAGAGCGATTACGGAGGTCACACTGCATAGTGCAAAGTGTATGAGTGAGAGAGAGAGAGAGAGGGGGTAACAGAGGCTATAACATGTTGAAGTGTACATTGCAATACCTCCCCTTGTATTACATTTCTTGCTAAGGCAATTGCGTGCTAAGGAACAAAGTTGTCCACCTCTTTCGGAGTGGTCACATCTGCCCCTATTGCTTGATCCTTCCTATCCTCACCCCCACAACCCTCTAGTCCCTCTCTATTCCATTGCCTCATAATCTTACACTTGTGAGCCCCCTCGAGTCTTTTAGAGGCATAAATCTCTAGTCTAGATAAGTCATGTACTAACATCACTTTATCAAGGGCCCCTTGTTAAAGCCTATGTGTTTACCTACAATAAAAGGTATGACCTCCATTTTGGACATTGAATGAGTGCATTAGTAATCATAAGCCATCAAGTTCCATGGTTGGCTGGAAGAAAATCCTAGCCGTCTGTTTTTTAATCTTCTTTTTAGGAGATCACATCTATAATCTTCCACATCAACATCAAGGTAAACATCCCTAATGAAGTGAGAAGAACTTTGGAATGTTTTATCCACACTAGAAGATCCCTAGAATGCTAACATGCCCAAAAATAATGGGTTCAAGTTGGCCCTCAACATTTGTGAAAGGCCCGTAGTTGGCAATTCAAAAAAAAGTGGATGAATACTATACATTTGATTTACAACACCACAAAAACAAAATAGAAAAACTTACCCCACCTACTCTGTAAAACAAAATGCATGCCTTCATTGCTCTCACATCATGGGCCCTTGCTCCTTTAATAATGATGATGAAAGCTGCTTCCTATAAAACATCATGCCCTTCGTACACACTTTGGTTGGGATTATGAGCAATCACATCAAACCCAATTCTGACGCATCCTAGTCAAAGCTTTGCTTCATACTGGGTAAGGATACAAGCTTATTATATGGTGCACTTACATCACCTTAGATTTGCTTTGGGTGCTAAATTTTACAATCATTGCATATTCTTAGCAATTTATGCAAGCATTACCACTCTTTGGAATAAAGTAGCTTATATTCCATGCGATTTGATAAGGACTAGGGTAATGCAATACAAACCACATATATTCTCGTAGTTTTAAAGTCCTAGTATATGACAAGCTGTATAGGCACAATATAAGTTAACCAATCGAATGGGAGAATTGAGGTCAAAGACATGTTTCCTTATTGAAAAAGAGGAGCAAATTAGGCTATTACCTTGGGAATAACGTTTGCAAGTGGCATACATCTTCAACAAGATTATTATGGCTCCATGAATGGTTCCATGTAGCTTGTTTTGATCTTACAACCTTAGAAAGTTTTGAAAATAGTCCATTTAGAGTTGTGGTTTTGCATGCATTATTATATGGGATAGGAATTTGAGCATACTAGCATACTAGTATTGTAGTGAGCTTAATCATTCAATGTGGTCTTAGCTAATTCTTATGCGACTTTATCAAAATTATTAGTTGCTACATGTGGGATTACATCATGATGTGACTTTCATAAAATCATTCTTGCTAATCATTTATAATCTAACAAGTGTCACCTCTCTAGTAGAGGTTCTCAAGTTTATGATATCCCTCACACGCCTCTAAAAACACAAGATTATAAGCGTGATAGCTAAACTTGAAATAAACACTGTAGCATTGGCTTATATACACAAGTTCTGAAAATGTGCCAAAGGATGAGTTGGATCATGTAGACAGAAATACATTTTAGATTTTATTTCTCTTTCTTTAAAGGGGTTGCATATTTGCAATGAGTTTGCAATAAATGGTCTTAGAATATTTTAGATAGGCTTCACACTATCTTCTTTTACACTTGACATGTGTAAGGAATTCCTTTGTTAAGTTTGCTTGCTTTAGCATCAAGGTCATAGACACCTCCCCCCTTACCCCCCCATTGAAATGTGGTGCTTGTTCCTTTAGTGAATTCATAGAGGTGCCCTAATAAGAAATTTTTTGACCTACTAAAAGCAAATATCTATGGTTATCATATCATTGAGGTCTAAGATAGTGCTAAATCAAGGTGGTACTTGTTAAAAGAGTATCCCAATTCTACCATATTTAAATTACCCAAGTGTAATATATGTAAAAATGGGAGGATACACTTTTGGCATGGGATCATAAGAATGACAATTACAATCAATAATGTATGTCATTTATCCAAAGGCTCCAAATTTTCCATGATTGGTAACTTAAAAAACTCATTCAATAATGTTGGAGGATAATTTCAATGTACTAAGATTTATCAAGCGATTTGTTGTCCTAAGCTGTATCACACTCGCCTTCCATGCCCAAACAATAACAAACATCACTTGAATCAATCATGGAAATTTTGATTTACATGTTGGGCTATAGGATAGTGAGTCAAGCTAGATCATTAGATGTGACAATAAATCATCAAGCTATAGGCTTGCTATAGGGTGACTACAAGAAAGACATATGTGACCATGCAAGTGCATAAACTTGAATTATTATAGTAAGATACACACACACACCACACGCGTGTGCACACATGCATGCATGCATGCACATGTGCATGCGCATGCGTGCGCACACACACACACACATGCATGCATGCATGTAGGTGTGTGGAGCACCATCTCATAAGCCTAGACTTTTGTGTGGGAAAATAGAATTTTTCTACTTAGATCTTTGTTGTGAACCACTATTTTGAAATTGAATTCTTGAATCAAGAGTAGCCATTTGGTTATCCGTCCTATTATACACAGATTATTCACAAGATAAAGCAATGCTTGATGGTCGGTGTAGAAGAGAAAATCATTTTCCAATAGATAGTATCAAAATTTCTTAACACTATACACCATTTTTAGGGCTTCTCTATCTATGGTGGTATAGTTGATCTCCGCATCATTGAGTTATTGACTAGCAAAGTAGTATGGGTAGTCTTTCTTATGTTCACTAGGTTGGCAAAGCACACTCCCAATTGCATACTTGGAGCCATTAGTATGAACATGAAAATCAATATCCCAATCGGTTGATACAAGGATGGGTGCTATGGTTAGGCACCACTTTAAAAGCTCAAAGGCTTGGTCGCACTCTTTTGTCCATAAGAATTCCACAAACAATTTGTAGATGGTTGTCCTTGGGTGTAAACTAAGGGTGTCCACTTATGTGCAGTCTCAAGCAAAATGGGGCATAGGGGACACATCAAAGTACATAAGAATTGAGAGAGCAAATAGCTGGCAGCCATACCTTGATTGAGGTGTTTTAGTTGGTAGCCATAGTTTGGTCAAGATACTTTAGTGAATTGGATAACATTTGGCTCTCTTACTAGGCTCGAGTGTCCCTCATCCTAGGCTTGAGTGTTCAAATGGACATACCAAGTGGATATAATATCTTCATCAAGGTACTCCTCATGGAAACCACCTAAGGCATGCGGAGTATAAGGTACTCCTCATGGTAGTCACCTAGGATAGGTGCAATTGCCATACTCCTTATGGAAACAACCCAAAACACCTACATACTTTGATTGAGGTATTTTGCATATGTGCCAACTTATATGTAGTTGATGTGGCCCAAAAAGATGGTAGTCTTGAAATACCTAGATCAAGGTATCTCCTTACACATGTGTCCAATTGGTAGTAGGCAAGGTGGAAATGAAGACATTGACAATGTATTTGAGAGGGGGCACGTGGAAAGTGGGATCCTAGGGACAAAGATGACCTAGATGATAAACGTTGAAGATAAGTTAAAGCAAAATATGGAATGAAAGCTGAAGGGAACATGTCACAAATCAACAAAAAGCCTATTGATCACTAAGAGGATACAACTCACAAAGATGTCACACATACTCATGTACAAGACTTCTAAATAGGGAAATGGAAGATTCCACTTGTCCTAAACTAAGCACTACTAAGGAGTCAATTACAACTAGTTTCCATATAGTACTTGCATGTGTCATAGGCCTAGCACACAACTAGAACCATAGACAGCACACTCTACTAATGTACACATAATCTCAATGATATTGGATTCTATGATATCTATTTCTCAACAGTCTCTCTTAATCAATCATTCCACGCCATGCAGAGTGTGCTTTGACCAAGGAATCATGAGGGCTCACTAAGAACTTATTTGATCACAAAGAAGTGTAGAACCACAATGTCTAGAGTATACTTTCAACATTGGCAAATTGGCTTCATGATCGGATGCAGTATCTTTTTAATTAAGCTTCTCATCTCAATCACCATGCCATAATGATTTTGTGTGCATGTTTTTTTTGTCAAAGGAAAATTCCTACATAGTGACTACATGTAGACCATACCTCTAATGATACTGAAGATGCTTGGGTCGCTTATACCTAGAAAATGTGCTATCTATTTTTTGACTTTTAATTATTTAGCATTTTTTCTTAACATTTCTAAGCTAAGATGCTAAGTTCTCGATGAGCAGTTTCCAAATGTTTCTTGATGGTGCATTGCTTCTTCTAGAACAATTCCCAAGTTCACTGTTGAAGACTTATTCTCCACCTATGTGGCCAATAACCTAGGGTCAACATAGGTTAGGATAAGTCAATCCCATGAGAAAAGGCGGTTACTAAGCAGGTAGTGAATACCACTGTCTGTAATGGATAAATAGTGGGCTAATGAAATAGTATGATGTTTTGTAACAAGGGTTGCTACTAAAAAATATAACTGACTGCAGACTTATAACAGTCAAAAGGGATCTGGACAGCTATAAAAGTCCTGTAACAACCCATTTTGAGGTTGAGTTGTTGTTTATCTCTGCGAAAGCATAATTCTTAAGTTGTTTAGTTTAGTCTATAGGCAGTCCGACTCCTATCAATCTCTAACAATACATTAGGGAATTTGGGAATTTTCAAATAGTTTGGAAATTCCCAATATGGTTAAGATTTGGCCACATGGTCAAAATTTGAACTCATTACTTGAAAGTGGAATTCATCCTAAACATGATATTAGGGCATCCTCCCATGTCCAACTTTCAAATAAGGGTTCAAGTTTTGCACACATGATCAAATGTTGGCCCTTACTTGAAAGTGGTACTTGGGAGATTCCCAAATTCTCCAATATGGTGTTCTCTTGTCCAACTCCTTACACTGGTTGCATTTGAGTTGACGTGTGTTTTGTGTTTTCATTAGTTGAATGCACCCTGAACACATTTGGCGATCCTCATAGTGTTCATTCCTAGAGTCTCTGGTTCGCACTGTTTTACGCTGATATCAATAGCAAAGATAGCAAAGCAACAACTAAAAAGCAAGTCGAAGAAGAAATAGATTTACTAGATATTCTTCTCCTGTGCGTATGCCATTCATACAAACCCAAAGCCCAACCGAATATGGTAGCGAGGTTGGAGCAGTGAATGGTCATTCATAGTTTACACACCAAATCTACATAGTTTGCATTACTACAAAAGCCACATACGATTCATTCAAATCAAATAGCCAAGTGCAAAAGACCACTGAGGTGAAAACAAGCTAGACAGCATCAATACAAAATTCTGCAGACAACAACAGTCAGATTACCAATGGAAAGAAGACCAGCAATAGAAGCAAACAAATCAAGAAGACAACAGTCGGATTACCGGTGGAAAGAAGACCAGCAACAGAAGCAAACAAATCAAGACAACAACAGTCAATTACTGGCAGAAAGAAGACCATCAATAGAAGCAAACAAATCAAGACAACAACAGTCGAATTACTGGCGGAAAGAAGACCAACAATAGAAGTAAACAAATCAAGACAACAACAATCGGATTACCGACGAAAAGAAGACCAACAACAAACATCAATGAATCAATACAACAATAGTCAGATTACCGGTGAAAAAATGACGGGCAACAGGCAACATCAAAAACAACGAGAAACAACTATGACAACTATAATCCTAGATCAACATGGAGTCGCAATAGGAAGAGCAGCATTTGAGGGTTCAACCTCAAGAACAACCAATCGACTGAAATCCAGTGAGTAAAACTTTCTCCATTTATTTCATGGGAAGCACAGTCCATGTGAAATAGGCCTGAGGAAGATATCTCTCCATGTCACATTGGTATTGCATACTTCACATGAAATAGAAGTCGGGCAGACACTGCATCACAAATGGAAGATCCTGACGACATTCTACACGACTCTGATTATATTCCAAGTGGCACAAGTTCCTCAAACAATTCATTACATAGCATGAAAGTGCATGAAGCACAAGCTGAGTTAAACATCTATTTCATTAATTTTGGACTTTTTCTGTTGTTTTTGGATGAAGCCCAAAAATCCTTCCCAAATGAAAAGTTTACTTTATGAAAATATCCTTTCCAAATCAAAATTTTACTTTCTGAAAATATTCTTCCCAAATCAAAAGTTCACTTTGTGGCACTATCATATTCACATAAAAATCTGGTTTTTTCAATCTATACTTTTGCACCAACATGGAAGAATTTGAAATAATCCTATTTTAGAAATTCTAGCTATACCTAAGTTATTTGTTAATTTAATTATTTTCAATATTTTTCCTTGACGTGATAAATTTATAAATCCATGAAAGGAGACTTAAATATTTCATGTAAATAACATTGTCAATCGAATGCCAAGACACTATGATTGTCTCCGTCGAAACTTGTGAGACTGCTTCATCATTTGGGACCCACTCCTTCATTATACAATTAGTATACAATGTGTTGTTATCCATATTCTCCTTCCTGCCCTTTGGCTCATACCATACTATTGTAAATGTTGTAGCTCTCCCTTGGTGATCTCTTTACACATCAACTACTTTTGCAACCCAAAACTTCACATTCTCATATTCATCATCTAATGGCCGAACCACAACAAAACAATCGACCTCTATATCTACTTGTTGAGAGTGCTCTCAACGGAAGCAAGAACGAAAGAGGGAGAGAGAGAGAGACAGAGAGCCACAAGTTTTGGTGGGTGCAGAACCACCCTAATCTTCTTTTTCATTCATTTATATATGTGTTTGAGTATTGTACATAACCAAGGTAAAGGCACAGTGACCTTTAACCCCCACAACCTCCCACTTAAAGGACAATGTGCCTTTAAGGGAGAACAACCAGTGAGCATACTATCCAATGCCCATCAATACACGACAATACTCAAACCGCTGACTAGGCAGACTCTTCGTCAGCATATCTGCAGGGTTATCATCTGTATGAACCTTAACAAGCTCTATGCGCTTGTCCTCTCTCCCTGATGAAATGGTACCTGACCTCAATGTGTTTGGTCTTTGCATGAAAGACCGGATTTCGTGCTAGCTGAATAGCACTCATGGAATCACTATGCAATGTTGGTACACCTGTATGAATCCCCAAATCTCCCACTAGCCGATCAAGCCATATAGCCTCCTTGCAACCCTCTGTGGCTGCAACATACTCAGCCTCTGTGGTAGACAAAGCAACACACTTCTGTGCGTGAGACATCCACGACACTGCACCACCTGCAAAGGTGAACACATAACCAGAAGTGGATCTCCTACTATCCACATGCCCTGCATAGTCTGAATCTGTGTACCCAAGTACACGCATGTCTCCTCTACCAAAGCAGATGCACATCTCCTTGGTACCTTTCATGTACCTCATGATGCACTTAACTGCCTCCCAATGTCTCTTTCTTGGATTAGCCATATATTGGCTAACAACTCCCACTGCAAATGCAATGTCTGGTCTAGTAGCTATCATAGCATACATAAGACTCCCAACTGCTGATGCATAAGGAACCTTGGCCATCATGGCCCTTTCCTTATCTGATTTAGGACTATCTGTATGACTCAGTTTCACATATGGAGGCAATGGAGTACTCACTGCCTTCCCCCCTCCATATTGAAACGCTGCAATACTTTTGTAACATACTCTTTTTGTGAAAGCCAAAGGAGTTTGCTACTCCGATCATGCGTGATGCGCATACCAAGAATATGACTTGCAAGTCCCAAATCCTTCATATCAAAGGCCTCATGCAAGTATTCTTGCTACCCAATAGCATATCATCCACATATAGTGTCAGGATTATCAGGCTATTATCCTTAGCCCTTTTAGTGTAAAGGCAGTGATCAATTTCACTCCTTCTAAAACCCTGAGACTGAATGAAAGCATCAAACTTTTGATACCATTCTCTAGGTGCTTGCTTAAGACCATAGAGACTCTTTTTCAGCTTGCAAACTAAATGCTCTTTGCCCTTTTCTTCAAAGCCTTCCAGCTGCACCATGTAAATTTCCTCATGCAAATCCCCATGCAAGAAAGCTGTCTTGACATCCATCTGCATAAGCTCCATATCCTCTACTGCCACTAGTCCAAGCATGCATCTAAGTGTGGTCATCTTTACAACCGGAGAGAATATCTCATCAAAGTCCACACCCTTCTCTTGCTTGAACCCTTTAGCAACCAAACGGGCCTTGTACCTAGGCACATCATCACCTGTGACCTTCATTTTGTAGACCCATTTACATGGCAATGCTTTCTTTCCATGTGGCAAAGAAACCAAGTCCCAAGTCTTATTCTTCATAAGTGAACTCATCTCTGATTGCATAGCATACTCCCACTTGCGTTGATCCTCATGCATCATAGCCTCTCTGTAGCAAGAAGGCTCCCCACAATCAGTAAGCATCACATAGTCTACCCCTGGAACAAACCTATCAGGCGGTCTAGACACTCTAGATGATCTTCTCAAAGGCATTTCAGCTTGCTGTCCCATTTGCATATCAGCCACATTTGGCTCATTATTTCCACCAATAGATGATTCATCATCTACCCTTGATTGTATACCTGTGGGAGTACTTGGTGGTACCATTTCTTGCACATTTGGTGCATGGACAGCTTGCTGTCTATCAACATATGCAGGTGGATTCACATCCTAGAAAGTGATTCTTCTCATTTCCACATCCCTCATGGGTGCCTTATGCATCTTCTTCTCATTGAAGACTACATCATGGCTGCATATGATCTTCTTTGCTTCTGGATCCCAGAGACGATAGCCCATCTCTCCACTTTCACCATAACCCAGAAATATGCATTTCCTAGACTTAGGATCTAGCTTCTTTCGAAGCTCTTTTGGCACATGTGCATATGCCTCACACCCAAATATACGCAAATGAGAGTAAGAGGGCTTCTTGCCACTCCATGCCTCTTCAGGAATACCACCATCCAAACTCTTACTAGGTGATCTATTGATCACATGCACTGCAGTCTTCATTGCCTCAGCCCAAAAACCACCAGAAAGACTTGCATTGGAAAGCATGCATTGCAACCTTTCTTAAATGGTACAGTTCATCTTTTCTGCAACTGGATTTTTCTCTGGAGTACGAGGGAATGTGAGTTCCCTCTTAATCCCACGTGTATCATAGAAATGTTGAAAGTCATGAGAGAGATACTCTCCACCATTGTCAGTCCATAGGCATTTAAGCATTCTACCTGACTGATTCTCAACCAAGGCCAGCCATTTCTGAAATACCTGGAATACATCACTCTTTCGAGCTATAGCATAAGCCCACACTTTCCTAGTTGCATCATCAATGAATGTCACATAGTATTCAACCCCGCCTAATGACCGTGTAGGCATGGGACCGCATACATCTGAATGCACCAAATCAAGCTTTTCAAACTCTTTCTTTCCCCTTCTTTTATGGGCTGATTTAGTCTGCTTCCCATAGAGACAGTGCTCACAAAATTCAAAATCAGAGAAACTCAAATGCGGTACATAACCCAAACGGCATAAGAGTTTCATTCCATTCTGGCTCATGTGCCCCAACGTGCAATGCCACAAAGAAGTGCTTGGCTGCTCGGTTATTGCAACAACATGATCAAATACCCCTGATACATGTAAGGGATACAAAGTCCCACACTTGGCACCCCTGGCCAAAAGCATAGAGCCCTTCTGAATTTTCCAACTCTGAAAGCCGAAAGTGGTGTGAAAACCAGCATCATCTAACTGACCCACTGAAATAAGACTCTTGGTCAGCTACGAGACTTCCCTCTTTCTTGGGACTTCCCCCTGAACTGTGATCTGCCCCTTCGCACATTTAAGGCTGCATCCTGCTTGTTGCCATCCATAGACTTCTGTCTAATCTCCTCGGCCAACAAGCTATCCACAACATCATCAAATTTTAGTACTCCACCAGGTGCAGAGTTACTGACAACTGTACGGAAGGTATCCCATGAGGATGGCAATGAACATAAGAGAAATATTGCCTTAGTCTCCGCATCAAAATTCATCTTCTGAGCCTGAAGCTGGCTGAAAATAATATTGAATTCATTCAAGTGTAGGCATGGGACCGCATACATCTGAATGCACCAAATCAAGCTTTTCAAACTCTTTCTTTCCCCTTCTTTTATGGGCTGATTTAGTCTGCTTCCCATAGAGACAGTGCTCACAAAATTCAAAATCAGAGAAACTCAAATGCGGTACATAACCCAAACGGCATAAGAGTTTCATTCCATTCTGGCTCATGTGCCCCAACGTGCAATGCCACAAAGAAGTGCTTGGCTGCTCGGTTATTGCAACAACATGATCAAATACCCCTGATACATGTAAGGGATACAAAGTCCCACACTTGGCACCCCTGGCCAAAAGCATAGAGCCCTTCTGAATTTTCCAACTCTGAAAGCCGAAAGTGGTGTGAAAACCAGCATCATCTAACTGACCCACTGAAATAAGACTCTTGGTCAGCTACGAGACTTCCCTCTTTCTTGGGACTTCCCCCTGAACTGTGATCTGCCCCTTCGCACATTTAAGGCTGCATCCTGCTTGTTGCCATCCATAGACTTCTGTCTAATCTCCTCGGCCAACAAGCTACCCACAACATCATCAAATTTTAGTACTCCACCAGGTGCAGAGTTACTGACAACTGTACGGAAGGTATCCCATGAGGATGGCAATGAACATAAGAGAAATATTGCCTTAGTCTCCGCATCAAAATTCATCTTCTGAGCCTGAAGCTGGCTGAAAATAATATTGAATTCATTCAAGTGGGAAGCAATGGAGACCCCTTTCTTCATCTGCAGCTCAAACAACCTCTTCATGAGGTAAACTTTATTAGAGGCAGTTTCCTTCTCATAAGTGGCACATAGTTTCTTCCACAAATCTTCCGTAGTCTGCTCATTTACTACTGTGAAATAAACTGACTCTACAAGATGAAGTCTAATAGTAGACTTTGCTAATGCATCCAACTCATTCCAATCATCCTCAGACATATTTTCAGGCTTAGCTTCAATCCCTGCCAAGGGTTTAATCTGCTTCTTTTGAATAAGCACATCCCTTATTTGTTCTTTCCACAAAGAAAAGTTTGTCCCATCAAACTTTTTAATGTTGAAAAACTCCTTTTCAGACATGGAAGAGGATGCCATGATGAAAATGAAACAAAATCCCAAATGCTAGTGCCTACAAGAGAGAATCACACTAAATTCCAGGTGCACCCAAATGTGTATGCCACAATAGAGTGAAATATCACCAAAGCTCAAAGCTCAAAGCATCAAAAGATGCATCTGACTCATGTGCATATACTATGCATCCATATGAGCAAATCTGGCCCAAAAGAAAATGCCAATAAGTGCCAAATGACTCAAGCATGAACACCGTCCACTGGCATATGCATCAATAATGTCTCATCCAAGAGAGCGTAGCACTATCAGTGCATCACCTGCAATGTTTCAAAGCTGTCACTCAGCATAAAATAGCATCCGTGTGCAAAGCGTCCATAAAAATAGCATCCCACAAGGCAATTTGGGCCTATCAGCGCATCCAATAAGGACCGCAATGCATCCAAATGGCCTATAAATCATCCACTGTAACCCAATGCACACCACGAATGAGCGCACACTGCTCAAACTCTGCAACAAGAGTGATCTGCATAAGGTATACTCAAGAAATCATAGTCCTACGGTAATGACCGCTACTGAAAATAGAACCTGAGATGCCTCAAAACATGGGCGCCATTGCATAATCGGACTCAGCAAGAAAATCTACAAATATCTCTCTTCTGTCAGAACTCCAAAATCCCAACCGATGAGTGAGAAATGGGAGTCAACACTTATCCACTGCCATGTGGCATAAATCTAAGGTTTCAAAACCTTAGAATGAAAAATGCATAACAGAGAGACGAAATCGAATACACAAAGATCTATAACTCTGAAAATCCTCCACCGAATCGCGTAAGAACTGATAGGTAGGGGTTTTGGGCGTCCGGAACGCAATGGGACAGATGATTTTGGAAACCGTGGTCTCAATCACTAGGTCCAACACACGGATTGAAAAACGTTTTTGGAAATAGAGCTGTTTGTAAACTTCACCAGAGTGCGAATGATGAGCAACATAGAAGTTTTAGGACCTCCTGAGTCCATCGGAACTGACAGATCTGCAAATGGTTGCTCCAAATGGTTGCTCCAAACTTGAGTTCCAACACCCGGGCAAAAGACGCAGGAACTGACACAGTGAGTTAAAAAATACAAGTCAATCCGGAGTCTCTGTCGTTGAACGGAACAGGGAAAAGCTCAAAAAACGACTTTTTCTTTCAAACCACTTAACAGGCTCTCAAAACCACTTCGCAAAGCCAAAGTGACTTTTCGAAAGGTTCCTCCAAGGTCTTTGCACACTCGGATGCAAGTAAAGTCACCCACAAAGCTTCCCACAGAGCTTCTCCTTCCTCCCATAGAGCTACTGAGCTTCAAGCATTCATGCACACTTAGCTAGATCACCTGGGCTCTGATACCAGTTGAGAGTGCTCTCAATGGAAGCAAGAACGGAAGAGGGAGAGAGAGAGAGAGAGAGAGAGAGAGAGAGAGAGACACAAGTTTTGGTGGGTGCAGAACCACCCTAATCTTCTTTTTCATTCATTTATATATGTGTTTGAGTATTGTACATAACTGGGGTAAAGGCACAGTGACATTTAACCCCCACACTTGTGGCATAAACTCTCTCTTCTTCGGTCCACAATATGGATGTGGAAGTAATGATACAAATTCATTTTCAAAGACTGGAGCTGGGCGCAAATCGTTATGAACATTTGGCCAAAACATATTGCATTCTTCCTTGACATCCTTTGAGCCTTTCATTCTCTCAAGGTCCTTTATTAAATTTCGTGTCTTGTTAATTACAGTGGTAGTGTGTTCTCTCCAAGTAGGCTTCAAATCAGGATATCTCCGGAGCATTTCCTCTTTGTATGTAATAAATGCTTTTAGTCCTTCTATTTCACAGTTAGACCTCTCATTGAATTCTTGTATAGGAGCCCATGTTGGATACCTTTCCTTGTTGGGAATTGAAGTTAAGAGACTGTAAGGTTCTTCAGGTTCCCATTTTGTATCATGAGAATACTGTTGCCATTGCATTGCGGGTTTTTCATCTTTTAAAAAAAAATGAAAGTAGTGTGGATTGGTATGACCTATCAATGCATCACCACCCTTTTGTATGAAAGGTAGAATGAAGCTCTTCCAATCATACATTCTTTCGAGCCTCTCACATACTGTACTTTCCTTACGACCACCAACTTGCCTGCCACATCTTCTTACCAAGTCATCTATTGTCTCCACATCCTTGCATTTAAGCTCTTTTGAGACTGTGCTAAAAACCTGATCGATATCCTCATGTGTATGCCCAACATACAAAAATCCACATTAGACCTCATTGAAGATTCGATGAGCAACTAGCATGGAGCAGAATGCAAACATGAGTACATTCTTATTTTCTCGCCAGCAATTATTAGCTTGTATCTCAAAGCCGGTGGTAGGCGACCTTTTTTTGCATGTACATTGCGAATCGCCTTCATAATAGATGTTACAACTTGATTGCTATCATGTAGATGCAAGAAATCAATCCATATATCTGCAAAGAATTTAATTTCATGCACTAACACTCCACATAGATGTGTCTTTAGAAAGTGCTTTCCTTGTAATTTAGGTGGAGTGGCAACAAAATGAGGCAATGTTGTTGTATTCTGATCCATGCCATCTACAATAAGGCACATGTAGTCATCAGGATGTGAAATAGCTTGCTCCTTCCAAAATGCATATTTTTGTCTGGAATGTTGAATAAGGTCATGATGAGATTTTCAGTTTTTTTTGTATAATTTCCTTTGATTTGGACATGTTGCACTCTCAATCGCTCGCTTTAAATCATCACAGACATTGCACTTTGACATTTTTTGCCTCTTGGGATTTTAACATATCCAAAGTTCTTCTTCCAAAGAGTATACAAAGTATAAGAAGAAGCTACGGCATCCCCTCTTTGCCTTTGCTTTTTTGCAATAGAGTCAAATACTTCGAGCTTTGTCAAGCCCATTGGAAGGTGATCGCATCACCGTTAGGGAGTTTGGTAGATATATGGGGTTGAGGTAAAGCATTTTCATGTATGAAGTCTTGCAAAATTGCTACTGCCCTGACAGTTGAGATTCTTGATTTGGACCTTCCTCTATTACCCTGAATGCTAAATTTGTTGCCGCCCTTTTCCTTGGTGACTAAATCCCAATATGTACCATGGGATAATCTAGTAATATTGTGATATGCCTTATTGCAAATCGTTTTTCCATTTATGAGAGGTTTTACCTTTTGTCTTGAACTTAGCCTTTTATTGCCATTCTGAAGAAAGCAAGAGAGACTTGTGAGAAGGTATTCATTTCTTTCGCTTTCTCTTCTTTACCACATGTGTCCTCTACATTCCCTGATGTCTGCAAGATCAATGAAGTGCATACATCTTCACTTGCAACATAGATATCCCAATGCATTTAACATGTTCTCCTCCTTCATTACTCTCTTCCTCTTTGGTTGCTTTTGTGGATTTGCCTGGATTCGCTTTCTCTTCATGCATATGTATGACCGTTTTCGTTCCTCGTGCATGTTGTTATATGTATTTATGCACTTCTTCTCCTCACATTTGTTTGTGACCAAGCATCCATGATTGGTCGTTGCATCCTTGGCCATATCACAATCAAAGTTAAATATTGAATAATCCTCTATTGATCTCATCCTCGTTTTTAACATACTCTTAGGACCATTCAATGAATTCAATGTTCTACGAGAGTATTGAGAACCTTGAAACTCTTCCACTCCTGAGAGAACATTGCTCATTGGGACATCTTACATGGCTTTCACAAATCCACAAGCTTGATTGACACCAGGTTTGTTAATATGCATGAACTCATCCACACTTGACAAGACATCGCTATTGAAACCTTTGCCCTTCTCACTATGCAAGAATTCATCCACCCTAGATAAGGCTTCGCTTCTAAAATCATTTTGTTTCTCGGAACCAATGAACTCATCCACTCCAGATAAGATGTCACTTCTATAATTGAATACATTGAAATCATCCACATTTGAAGTGATAGAGCCTGACACATGGGCACACTTTTTAGGTCCTTTGATATTGTAGTATACCTTGTCTTTATCATTGAAAACCACGTGCCTCTTTCTCATGTTTAAAAATTGCATGCTCCATCTCATATTCTTGCCTACCTCGTAGTAGGGATCACATAAGGATGTTATGTTATCAACCATACCATCATCAGTGACTTTTAGAATCCTCATCTGTGCAAATGACCATTGCTCCACTTGTTCAAATCCCAATACTTCACCTTCTGCTACAGTCTTATTTGCAAATGATCTCATTTGTAAAATGTCCCCTATAGTAAAATCCAAAATGGTGCACTTTGTATTCTTGATAATTTCTGTTGCATAAGTCTCATCTTTGTCCCATGCTATAAATGATTTTTTGGATGTATTGTATCGGATGGGGGCTCCACTTCGCACGCAAGTTTGTTTCAACTAGGTTGAGGTGCGTGCAAAGTATTGTGACCATCAGATATGCTTTGCATGGTCGATCACGCATTATCCACCGTTTTTCCGATAGTGATATGCACATCCGCAAAAAAACACGCCCTTAGGTATGTTATCTGACCAAGTACTTATCGTATGGGTGTGCCTCTTTGAGAAAATTTCAATACCACCTAGGTTAAGGTGTAGGAAAAGTATTGTGCCCATCGAATATCCTTTGCATGGTTGATCGAGCATTAAATACCATTTTTGCCTTAGTGTCATGCACATCCGTAAAAAAACACGCTGCTAGGTGTGTTATCCGATCATGTACTTATGCGATGGGAATGCCACTTTGCATGTAAGTTAACTCCACCTAGTTGAAGGTGTGTGCAAAGTATTGTGCCCATCGGATATGCTTTGCATTGTCGATCAAACATAAAACACCGTTGCCTTAGTGTCATGCACAACCATAAAAAAACACGGTCCTAGGTGTGTTATTCAAATAAGTACTTATCGGATGGGGGCTCCACTTTGCATGCAAGTTTTTTCAACTAGGTTGAGGTGCGTGCAAAGTATTGTTGCCATCGGATATGCTTTGCATGGTCGATCACACATTATACAATGTTTTTCCTATAGTGATATGCACATCCGCGAAAAAAAAACACACCCTTAGGTATGTTATCTGACCAGGTACTTATCGGATGGGTGTGCCTCTTTGAGAACATTTCAATACCACCTAGGTTGAGGTGTAGGAAAAGTATTGTGCCCATCAGATATGCTTTGCATGGTTGTTCGAGCATTAAATACCATTGTTGCCTTAGTGTCATGCACATCCGTAAAAAAACACGCTACTAGGTGTGTTATCCTATCAAGGACTTATGAGATGGGAATGCCACTTTGCATGTAAGTCAATTCCACCTATATGAAGGTGTGTGCAAAGTATTGTGCCCATCGGATATGATTTGCATTGTCAATCAAGCATAAAACACCATTTTTGCCTTAGTGTCATGCACAACCATTAAAAAACATGGTCCTAGGTGTGTTATTCAAACAAGTACTCATCGGATGGGGGCTCCACTTTGCACACAAGTCTATTTAAACTAGGTTGAGGCGTGTGCAAATTATTGTCACCATTGGATACGCTTTGCATGGTCGATCATGCATTATACAACGTTTTTTCGGTAATGATATGCACACCCGTAAAAAAACACACCCTTAGGTATGTTATCTGACCAAGTACTTATCGGATGGGTATGTCTTTTTCAGAACATTTCAATACCACCTATGCTGAGGCATAGGAAAAGTATTGTGCCCATCGGATATGCTTTGCATGGTTGATCGAGCATTATATACCATTTTTGCCTTAGTGTCATGCACATCCGTAAAAAAGCACGCTGCTAGGTGTGTTATTCGATCAAGTACTTATGCGATGGGAATGCCACTTTTCATGTAAGCCAATTCCACCTAGTTGAAGGTGTGTGCAAAGTATTGTGCCCATCGGATATGCTTTGCATTGTCGATTAAGCATAAAACATCGTTTTTGCCTTAGTGTCATGCACATCCGTTAAAAAACACGCTGCTACGTATGTTAATCGATCAGGTACTTCTGAGATGGGCAGTCGACTTTGCACGCAAGTCCGTTTCAACTAGGTTGAGGTGCGTGCAAAGTATTGTGACCATCAGATATGCATTGCATGGTCGATCATGCATTATCCATCATTTTTACCGTAGTGATATGCACATCCGCAAAAAAACATGCCCTTAGGTATGTTATCTGACCAAGTACCTATCGGATGGGTGTGCCTCTTTGAGAACATTTCAATACCACCTAGGTTGAGGCATAGGAAAAGTGTTGTGCCCATCAGATAGAGAGTAATCTGAGACTTTTCTTGCCATTTTTTGAACACCAGAAAATTTCCATGATAGCAAACATAAAGGAAACCAGATCTGCCTTAGTGAACATGATGAGAGGCAGATAAAATTGTATGTATGCTATCTTAGTGTCATGCACAACCATAAAAAAACACGGTCCTTGGTGTGTTATTCAAATAATTACTTATCGGATGGGGGATCCACTTTGCATGCAAGTCCGTTTAAACTAGGTTGAGATGTGTGCAAAGTATTGTCACCATCGGATATGCTTTGCATGGTTGATTACGCATTATACAATGTTTTTCCTGTTGTGATATTCACATCCGCAAAAAAACATGCCCTTAGGTATGTTATCTGACCAAGTACTTATCAGATGGGTGTGCCTCTTTGAGAACATTTCAATACCACCTAGGTTAAGGCGTAGGAAAAGTATTGTGCCCATCAGATATGCTTTGCATCGTCGATCAAGCATTAAATACAATTTTCGCCTTAGTGTCATGCACATCTGTAAAAAAACATGATGCTAGGTGTGTTATCCGATCACGTACTTACGCTATGGGAATTCCACTTTGCAGGTAAGTCAAATCCACCTAGTTGAAGGTGTGTGCAAAGTATTATGCCCATCGGATATGCTTTGCATTGTCGATCAAGGATAAAACACCGTTTTTGCCTTAGTGTCATGCACAACCATAAAAAAACACGGTCCTAAGTGTGTTATTCAAACAAGGGATGGGGACTCCACTTTGCACCCAAGACTGTTTAAACTAGGTTGAGGTGCGTGCAAAGTATTGTCACCATTGGATATGCTTTGCATGGTCGATCACGCATTATACAACGTTTTTCCGGTAGTGATATGCACACCCACAAAAATAACACACCCTTAGGTATGTTATTTGACCAAGTACTTATCGGATGGGTGTGGCTCTTTAAGAACATTTCAATACCACCTAGGTTGAGGCGTAGGAAAAGTATTGTGCCCATCGGATATGCTTTGCATGGTCGATCGAGCATTAAATACCATTTTTGCCTTAGTGTCATGCACATCCGTAAAAAAAACACGTTACTAGGTGTGTTATCTGATCAAGTACTTATGCGATGGGAATGCCACTTTGCATGTAAGTCAATTCCACCTAGTTGAAGGTGTGTGAAAAGTATTGTGCCCATCGGATATGCTTTGCATTGGCGATCAAGCATAAAACACCGTTTTTGCCGTAGTGTCATGCACAACCATAAAAAAATATGGTCCTAGGTGTGTTATTCAAACAAGTACTTATCGGATGGGGGCTCCACTTTGTACGCAAGTCCAATTCAACTAGGTTGAGATGCATGCAAAGTATTGTCACCATTGGATATGCTTTTCATGGTCAATCACGCATTATACAACGTTTTTTCAGTAGTGATATGCACATCCGTAAAAAAACACGCCCTTAGGTATGTTATCTGACCAAGTACTTATCGGATGGGTGTGCCTCTTTGAGAACATTTCAATACCACCTAGTTAAGGCATAGGAAAATTATTGTGCCCATCGGATATGCTTTGCATGGTCGATCGAGCATTAAGTACCATTTTTGCCTTAGTGTCATGCACATTCGTAAAAAAACATGCTGCTAAGTGTGTTATCCGATCAAGTACTTATGTGATGGGAATTATACTTTGCACGTAATTCAATTCCACCTAGTTGAAGGTGTGTCAAAGTATTGTGCCCATCGGATATTCTTTGCATTGTCGATCAAGCATAAAACACCGTTTTTGCCTTAGTGTCATGCACAACCATAAAAAAACACGGTCCTAGGTGTATTATTCAAACAAGTACTTATTGGATGGGGGCTCCACTTTGCACGCAAGTCTGTTTCAACTAGGTTGAGGTGCGCGCAAAGTATTGTCAGCATCGGATATGCTTTGCATGGTCAATCACGCATTATCCACTGTGTTTCTGGTAGTGATATGCACATTTGCAAAAAAACATGCCCTTAGGTATGTTATCTAACCAAGTACTTATCGGATGGTTGTGCCTCTTTGATAAAATTTCCATACCACCTAGGTTAAGGTGTAGGAAAAGTATTGTGCCCATCGGATATGCTTTGCATGGTCGATCGAGCATTAAATTCCATTTTTGCCTTAGTGTCATGCACATCCATAAAAAAACACGCTGCTAGGTGTGTTATCCAATCAAGTACCTATGCGATGGGAATGCCACTTTGGATGTAAGTCAATTTCACCTAGTTAAAGGTGTGTGCAAAGTATTGTGCCTATCGGATATGCTTTGCATTGTCGATCAAGCATAAAACACCGTTTTTGCCTTAGTGTCATGCACAACCATAAAAAAACATGGTCCTAGGTGTGTTATTCAAACATGTACTTATCGGATGGGTGCTCCACTTTGCACGCAAGTCCGTTTCAAATAGGTTGAGATGCGTGCAAAGTATTGTCACCATTAGATATACTTTGCATGCTCGATTATGCATTATACTAAGTTTTTCCTGTAGTGATATGCACATCCGCAAAAAAACACGCCCTTAGGTATGTTATTTGACCAAGTACTTATCGGATGGGTGTGCCTCTTTGAGAAAATTTCAATAACATCTAGGTTAAGGCGTAGGAACAGTATTGTGCCCATCGGATATGCTTTGCATGGTCGATCGAGCGTTATATACCATTTTTGCCTTAGTGTCATGCACATCCGTAAAAAAACACGCTGCTAGGTGTGTTATCCAATCAAGTACTTATGAGATGGGAATGCCACTTTGCATGTAAGTCAAATCCACTAGTTGAAGGTGTGTGCAAAGTATTGTGCCCATCGGATATGCTTTGCATTGTCGATCAAGCATAAAACACCGTTTTTGCCTTAGTGTCATGCACAACCATAAAAAAACACGGTCCTAGGTGTGTTATTCAAACAAGTACTTATCGGATGGGTGCTCCACTTTGTACCTAAGTCCATTTAGACTAGGTTGAGGTGCGTGCAAAGTATTGTCATCATCAGATATGCTTTGCATGGTCAATCACACATTATACAATGTTTTTCTGGTAGTGATATGCACACCCATAAAAAAACACACCCTTAGGTATGTTATCTGACCAAGTACTTATCGGATGGGTGTGGCTCTTTGAGAACACTTCAATACCACCTAGGTTGAGGCATAGGAAAAGTATTGTGCCCATCGGATATGCTTTGCATTGTCGATCGAGCATTAGATACCATTTTTGCCTTAGTGTCATGCACATCCGTAAAAAAGCACGCTGCTAGGTGTGTTATCCGATCAAGTACTTATGCGATGGGAATGCCACTTTTCGTGTATGTCAATTCCACCTAATTTAAGGTGTGTGCAAAGTATTGTGCCCATTGGATATGCTTTGCATTGTTGATTAAGCATAAAACACCGTTTTTGCCTTAGTGTCATGCACAACCATAAAAAAACACGGTCCTAGGTGTGCTATTCAAACAAGTACTTATCGGATGGGGGCTCCACTTTGCACGCATGTCCATTCCAGCTAGATTGAGGTGCGTGCAAAGTATTGTCACCATCGATATGCTTTGCATGGTCGATCATGCATTATATAACATTTTTCCTGTAGTGATATGCACATCTGTAAAAAAACGCGCCCTAAAGTATGTTATCTGGCCAAGTACTTATCGGATGGGTGAGCCTCTTTGATAAAATTTCAATACCACCAAGCTTAAAGTGTAGGAAAATTATTTTGCCCATCGAATATGCTTTGCATGGTCGATCGAGCACTAAATACCATTTTTGCCTTAGTGTCATGCACATCCGTAAAAAAACACGCTGCTAGGTGTGTTATCCTATCAAGTACTTATGAGATGGGAATGCCACTTTGCATGTAAGTCAATTCCACCTATATGAAGGTGTGTGCAAAGTATTGTGCCCATCGGATATGATTTGCATTGTCAATCAAGCATAAAACACCATTTTTGCCTTAGTGTCATGCACAACCATTAAAAAACATGGTCCTAGGTGTGTTATTCAAACAAGTACTCATCGGATGGGGGCTCCACTTTGCACACAAGTCTATTTAAACTAGGTTGAGGCACGTGCAAATTATTGTCACCATTGGATACGCTTTGCATGGTCGATCATGCATTATACAACGTTTTTTCGGTAATGATATGCACACCCGTAAAAAAACACACCCTTAGGTATGTTATTTGACCAAGTACTTATCGGATGGGTATGGCTTTTTCAGAAAATTTCAATACCACCTATGCTGAGGCATAGGAAAAGTATTGTGCCCATCGGATATGCTTTGCATGGTTGATCGAGCATTATATACCATTTTTGCCTTAATGTCATGCACATCCGTAAAAAAGCACGCTGCTAGGTGTGTTATTCGATCAAGTACTTATGCGATGGGAATTCCACTTTTCATGTAAGCCAATTCCACCTAGTTGAAGGTGTGTGCAAAGTATTGTGCCCATCGGATATGCTTTGCATTGTCGATTAAGCATAAAACTCCGTTTTTGCCTTAGTGTCATGCACAACCATAAAAAAACATGGCCCTAGGTGTGTTATTCAAACAAGTACTCATCGGATGGGGGCTCCACTTCGCACACAAGTCCATTTCAACTAGGTTGATGTGTGTGCAAAGTATTGTCACCATCGGATATGCTTTGCATGGTCGATCACGCATTATACAACATTTTTCCGATAGTGATATGCACATCCGCAATAAAACACGGCCTTAGGTATGTTATATGACCAAGTACTTATTGGATGGGTGTGGCTCTTTGAGAACATTTCAATACCACCTAGGTTGAGGTGTAGGAAAAGTATTGTGCCCATCGACTATCCTTTGCATGGTCGATCGAGCATTAAATACTATTTTTGCTCTGGTGTCATGCACATCCATAAAAAAACACGCTGCTAAGTATGTTATCTGATCAAGTACTTATTGATGGGTGCTCCACTTTGCATGTAAATCAATTTCACATAGTTTAAGGTGTGTGAAAAGTATTATGCCCATAAGATATGCTTTGCATTGTCGATCAAGCATAAAACACCGTTTTTGCCTTAGTGTCATGCACATTCGTAAAAAAAACGCACTGCTAGGTATGTTATTAGATCAAGTACTTATGGAATGGGCGATCCACTTTACATGCAAGTCCGTTTCAACTACTTTGAGGTGCGTGCAAAGTATTGTGACCATCGGATATGCTTTGCATGGTCGATCACACATTATCCACCGTTTTTCCAGCAGTGATATGCACATCCACAAAAAAACACACCCGTAGGTATGTTATTTAACTAAGTACTTATTGGATGGGTGTGCCTCTTTGAGAACATTTCAATACCACATAGGTTAGCGCATAGGAAAAGTATTGTGCCCATCGGATATGCTTTGCATGGTTGATCGAGCATTAAATAGCATTTTTACATTAGTGTCATGCACATCCGTAAAAAAACACGCTGCTAGGTGTGTTATCCGATCAAGTACTTGTGCGATGGGAATGCCACTTTGCATGTAAGTCAATTCCACCTAGTTGAAGTTATGTGAAAATTATTATTCCCATCAGATATGCTTTGCATTGTCGATCAAGCATAAAACACCGTTAGTGTCATGCACAACCATAAAAAAACACGGTCCTAGGTGTGTTATTCAAACAAGTACTTATCGAATGCAGGCTCCACTTTGCACGCAAGTCTGTTTCAACTAGGTTGAGATGCGTGCAAAGGATTGTCACCATCGGATATGCTTTGCATGGTCGATTACGCATGATACAACATTTTTCCTGTAGTGATATGCACATCTGCCAAAGGTATGTTATCTGACCAAGTACTTATCAGATGGGTGTGCCTCTTTGAGAAAATTTCAATACCACCTAGGTTAAGGTGTAGGAAAAGTATTGTGCCCATTGGATATGCTTTGCATGGTCGATCGAGCATTAAATACCATTTTTGCCTTAGTGTCATGCAGATCCGTAAAAAAACACGCTGCTAGGTGTGTTATCCGATCAAGTACTTATGAGATGGGAATGCCACTTTGCATGTAAGTCATTTCCACCTAGTTGAAGGTGTGTGCAAAGTATTGTGCTCATCGGATATGCTTTGCATTGTCGATCAAGCATAAAACACCGTTTTTGCCTTAGTGTCATGCACAACCATAAAAAAACACGGTCCTAGGTGTGTTATTCAAACAAGTACTTATCGGATGGGGGCTCCACTTTGTACGCAAGTGTGTTTTAACTAGGTTGAGCTGGGTGCAAAGTATTGTCACCATCGGATATGCTTTGCATGGTCAATCATGCATTATACAACGTTTTTTCGGTAGTGATATGCACATCCGTAAAAAAACACGCCCTTAGGTATGTTATCTGACCAAGTACTTATCGGATGGGTGTGCCTCTTTGAGAACATTTCAATACCACCTAGTTAAGGCATAGGAAAAGTATTGTGCCCATCGGATATGCTTTGCATGGTCGATCGAGCATTAAATATCATTTTTGCCTTAGTGTCATGCACATTCGTAAAAAGACACGCTGCTAGTTGTGTTATCCGATCAAGTACTTATATGATGGGAATGATACTTTGCACGTAAGTCAATTCCACATATTTGAAGGTGTGTAAAAATTATTGTGCCCATCGGATATGCTTTGGATTGTCGTTCAAGCATAAAACACCGTTTTTGCCTTAGTGTCACGCACAACCATAAAAAAACACGGTCCTAGGTGTGTTATTCAAACAAGTACTTATCGGATGGGGGCTCCACTTTGCACGCAAGTCCATTTCAACTAGGTTGAGGTGCATGCAAAGTCCCAGAGGGAAGGCCACAGCTATGCAATGCTTGAAGCAAACTATAGTACAGAAGAAGCCCATCAAATGCTATAGGGCAAACCTCTTGCCAACACTCTCTAGGACACTTCGATAGGAGGGGAAGAATTGTTAGCTGGACCCTCTAGTGCAAAGAAAGCCAAGAAGACAAAACTTACAACACAGTGTAGATGAAAGATATTGAGGAGGACATTGAAACCATTATGCTGACACCTCTAAAGCATGTAGCAAACAGTCCGATGACTCCAGTAATTATAAAGTAGAGAACCTCAGTTGGAACATTAGGAAAAATTTTCAATTCGGAGGTTGAGCATGCAATATCCATTCTCAAGTCAGTCCATGACCAGTAGCATCTAAGTGTTCAACAAGACAGGTTCAAGACTTTTAGAAAGAGAGAGATGCAGCCATGCACCAACTCAACATGCAGCAGGATTGGTAGAACCAATTGCAAGAAACTCAAGAGGAGTTGGCAAGACTCAAGGAAGAATATTCCCAATACACAGACTCCCAGGAATAGCACGTATCCAAGCTATGTGCCCAAGTAAAAATTCAAAAGGAATGTCTACCAACCATTACAAAGGGGTTAGATGAAATGAAGGAGTTTTTTCTTCAACTAGAACGACTTTTAGCAAACAACACATATCAATAGATTGAAAACACTTTGCTTAGGGAGAGAATTAAAGCACTGGAAGGGGTAGAACAATCCCTAAAAGAAATGGCTGAAGAGGTAGATGGTAGTTTCATGTCTTCTATGGAGTTGGTTGATCTAAAGCTCCAATTGATTGAAACATCTCAAGCCCTATGGGAAAATGTAAAAAATAGATTACACGTCATTGCAAGAAGGCCATATGAGGCCTTTTCTTCTACAGCTTATGCCTATGAAGCCATGGCCCAAGAGATGGAGGGCATGTGAGCAAAGCTGAGATAGAGACCACAGCAGGACACCCAGATGGATGATGCTGAATTCAACTACAACCCCCACATAGAGTTTCTAAACTCTAAGATCAATATTTTGATTGAGGCTACAACAGAAGTGGAACCAAAAGAAGAACCTATGCTTGCTGAAAGAGTGCACAGAGCCCAGTTCTGAACCTCGAGATGAACACCGCAATGGCAAGTAGCTAGTTGCTACTACTACTGATACCATTGAATCCAATTTGGTAGATGAGCATGCTAAAGGTAAACCTGCAAGTCAGGACATGGTACCCACATGGGAGGAATCTCCCTTTGGAATGAAAGAGAGCTTTGACGTCAAATGTAGCCAAACTATCAATTTTCAATACAGCAAAGAGTATTTCCAGTAGGGTAAGGGTTCGAGTCTACATCTTTTTGTTCCAAAAAGACTAACCACTGGGGAGTGGCAAGTGTTGAGGGTTAACTCCACCACCCCAATAAGCCACTACTTCCAGCAATAGAATATACTTTGTAATAACTGAAAAATGGTTATAACAATTTCCAAGCACTCTCTTGGATTGTGTCTCTACAATAATGTATGCAGCCGACAGTTATCGAGCTATAGCCTGATTGAGGTTTTAGTTTGTTTCTGGCTCAAACTGAGCTCAGTTGTTGTTCAAGAAAACATTAAGAAGATAAACTTTTGTGTTCAGCTCTCTTGTACTTGTGATTGTCTGGACATATGTAGTCCTCTTTTGAGTTATTCCACCTTGCTTCCTATTGTGTACTATTCTTTGAAAGTGTATTGTTTCCGATTAAAGTGTTCCCAGTTAACTCAGAATGCAAGAATACTTAACTTTCACCGAAAACAATACACTTTCAAAGAGTAGTATACACAACCGAAAGCTGGGTGGAGTAACTGAAAAGAGGACTACAGATAGATGTCTAGACATTCACAAGTAGAAGAGATTTGAACAAAAAAGTTTCTCTTCTTGGTGTTTTCTTGAACAACAATTGAGTTTAGCTTGAGCCAAAAATAGACTAAAACCTCAGTCAGCCAATAACTATCAGTTGCATACATCATTGTAGAGACAAAATCCAAGAGAGTGCTTGGAAACTATTATAACCGTTTTTTAGTAACAAACTATATTCTATTCCTAGAAGTGGCTTAGTGGGGTGGTGGAGTTAACCCTCAACAAATATTAAAAGTGGGTCACTCGCAATAGTTCTCACTTGATATAGAATAATGTTAGCAGTAGCTATAAGTGGTCTAAGCTATTGTGTGATTGCATGCAATCTGGTATTGTCTAGGTTAGCAGTAGCTATATTGTGGTTTATAATTGTCAATAGTAGCTACATGAGGTCTATAGGCTATTGTGTGATTGCATGCAATCTGGTATTGTCTAGTTGTGGGTAGTTTGAGTAGAAGGTAGTTGGGTCTAAGCACTTTAGATCTATAAAGAAAGGGTAGTAGGAGGTGGACATATTGCTTTAGGTCAAAGACAAAACATTGCAACAGGATTTGATGGAAACCTTAGTGAGATCGAGTATGGAGCAACATGGGCCAACAACTATAGGGTTGATTATGGGGGTGGCATTGCATATGATTACGGTAGGTAAGTTGAGGCCTATTCTGGTCACTATTTAGCCTCCATGTGGCTATCATGTAGGTTTATTTGACTCTTGGTGGAGGAATCTTGGAGGTGGAAGTAGCGGAAGACCAACAGATAATATGACATTGGGCTAGAGCAAAGCAAAATGCATATGCATTGTGGGTCAATTTAGAGTAGGTAGCTAAGTTGAATAGAGCATGGTTGTTCCAAAGGATTTGATAGGAATGGGAATAGAGCTATTTGAAAGAATAGAGGTGGATATTGAGGCAAGCAATTGAGAAAAGGTGTAGATTGTTGCAATGATAGGAAATTGGAGGTGTAGTAGGATAGAGCTAAGGGCTCTACTATAATAAAGTAGGATGTAGATCAAGTGCAAATCTCAATGAGGTCAAACGGTAATGCGCTTGGAGACTCAAACTAGGAGCTTGTAGTAGATTTTGTTTGCACTAAGGTAGAGGAGAAGAATGTAGGAGCAAGGCCACAATGTATATAATCCAACAAATGGCATGAGTAGGTCAACAAAGTCGCAAGGTTAGAGGAGGCTGCTTGAAGGGATAATTAAAATTGTCTATCAATGTGGAACACAAGGGAACCTTGGAGCTCCAAAAACATGGACATCTAGGCCTCAAAATAAGGTCCTTCAAAGCAGTTGATCCTACAACGAGGTGCAATAAGGAGAACCTCCATGTGAGGTCTTGTATAACTAAAGTGAACAAGGAATTCTCTCCATACATTGTTTCAAATATTGTTGAACATATGGAAATCTAGAAACTCAAAGAATTAAATTCTTCAAACTGAGATAACTTGAGATAGGAACTCATATCAAGGTGTTATAAAAAGCAAAGTGTAGTCTCTCTTCCTAGGCTACATGATGAGCACAAGAACTATTGTAAAGGATGCAAGCCCATAAGGGGTATCTCAAGGGGAGTGGCTATGCCTTGATGGTGTTGGAGGATTGGAGGGAGAGATATTGGAGTTACAAGAAATGGCTGATGAATATATACATCATTACCCCTTAGGGATGATTAATTATTCTTGACGCCCACTCATCTTTTTGGATTTCTTGGTGCATATGATGCACTAATATACCCTTATAGTTATCTCAAGAATATTTCAATTTACATTATTCTTGACACCCCCTCTTATATTGCACTACATAAGTAAGAAAGCATGTACAAGACATCTTTTTGGATTTTTTGGTGCATATGGTGCAACTAACAGTGAAAAATAAAAAAGGAATATGTTCATGTATGACCATAGTGACTATACAACAAAAGGCAAAAAAATATGCCAAAGGGAAGAAGGAAGTGTGACAAAAAGAAGGAAGTCCTCTTGGATCAGGTTAATTAATCGATGGATGATTGCATGAATGACTACATGTATGATTGCAACATTGGTCGAGAGGAAAACGTGCAAAGCTAATGACTATCAACCAAGGCCTACAATAGCAAAGACCCTTCACAGTGGAAAATCAATGGCAACAATCATGACTGAGCCACAAAAAGGCAAACACAATATCAGTGAGAACCAACTAACCCCACAAGTTGACCTGCAAGCAAAAGGAATATTCAAGCTTTGAACATGGCCTCAAATTGCCAGACAACACTTGAAGACTCTATAACAATAAAACATAACCTAGTCCACCAAAGAGTTGGGCAACACTTGAGTGGAAATAAATACTCTATATTTGGTCATAAAGAGAAGTCCTCTCTTTTCATTGTTGAGCAAACATTTTATAGAAAATATAAAAGATAGAAATGCATCAAGAAACCAAGTACCTTAGAGAATGCATGAGAGATACGCCACACATAGGAAAGAGGAGCAAAGGCAAATGATACTACCATAAGGATTGTGCATGGAGCAAGAACACGGTAAGGAATTTGCATATTATCATTGTGTGGGAAGGTTGGCAAGGGTGGTTTGAAATAATAAGAATGAGTGGATAGTTATTTAGTGATTACACATAGAGGTAACATGAAGATGGCATGAGGTATGGGCACCTTTAAAGATTCAAGGGCAAAAAGGCCTCGAAAGAAGAAAAAAGAGGAAGATCTTGCGACAAGATGCCATTGAGGCTTCCAAATTGGTCAAGAATTCAACAACTGTGAACACGATGGGCCACCAGTCCATTCCTACCATTAAGGACCTATTTGTTTTATTGAGGTTCCAAGGGTGGAATCAAAATCAAAGCTAAAAGCACCAAGATAAAGGACTTAAAGATTGAAACTAATAAACAGACAAAAAAGGAAAGTCAAAACAATGGATCGAGGATTGGAGCTAGAATTGAGATCACACAATTCGTATGGATTTAGAAGATAAGAGCTTAGGATCAAGCATTAATGCAATTCTCTATAAAGTAATGATATTATATTTATTGAGACAAGAAGAATGCTTGAATGCAAGAGTTACTTTTGATTGGGAAAAGCCATTGCACCAATTCATCTTTCTCAAAGCAGGAGGGGGTTATCTTGCTAGCTAAAGAAAGAGGTAATAGGTGCTTGATGTATGCACAAGATGGTATGGCCCTTGAGTGGACTGGGATGTTTCCTAAGAAGCTAGTGATTTGTGTGCACATCATCCCTCGATAGGCACCCATTGGGGACATGGATCCCTCCTTCCATGTTAATGGGTGAATTTGAGTATGTTTTTGTAGGAAATATTAAGCTTAAGAACATTACAGAGGATGTATCAATTTAGGCATCAAAGATAAATGTTCTATGTCTTTATTTGCTATTCGGAATTTGATTTTTTTAATATTTTCTAATGTTTGACTTTTTTGGCAAGTATACCCTAGAGAAAGAATTAAGCTCATGAAGCTTAAGGCGAGTCTATGAAGCATGAAGTTGATCATGAAGGCATGATGAAATGAGACCTATCGATTGAAGAGGTCAAGATTTATCGATTGAAGGCATGATGAAATGAGACCTATCAATTGAAGAGGTCAAGATTTATGGCATAGATTGTATTATGTTGATTGTTGAAATGTATCAAAATAGAAGGTAGGTTAGGTATTTATAATGGCCAAGAGCATGGATTATGTATTTGACTATTTAATATCTACACAAAAGATTAACATTCACACATGCTAGGTCCTAGGGGGTAGGAATGGGTAGGATACGTGGGTGGGTAAGCCTAAATGCATCATAGGATGAGGGTAGTATAAATGGTTGACTGTTCATGATGATGGTTGAGGTCAAACCTCTATGACCGTTGTGTGCATGCTCAATTGAAGGTCTACGCCATCTCTCCTTGGGTTGGTCAAGTTGCCAGGGCGGTTTGGTCGTACTTGGAAAGAGTTGTAAAAAATTTGGGCGTGACGTCTAGCTTCTCAGTGTGATCTAAATGGAGGGCTGTGTTCATTGGTGACCCACAAGAATTAACTTGGACCTTGGAAGCTTGCTGGCCATGCTTGAAGGTGAAAGTTATATTGGCTATTTGCAGGAGTGAGGGATGGCCTAATGTTTGATTGTGGGGTTGCCACTGGATGAAGAGATATCAAGGTGTTGAGTATGTTGAAAGAGGTTCTTGGCACTTGCACGACTTCAGGTGGCCACCTTGTCCAAGGGTTCTCTATGAGAGCTCGTCTCCTTGATTAGTTGTGCTCTTATTCTCGACTGGTCTTGCTACAAGGTAACATAGGCTAGAAGTAGAATGCCCTTTTGTTGTTAGCCTCTTTTTGTATACTGATATTTTTTTTGGGGCCAACCTCCCCTCTAATATAAGTTGGCTTGTTTCTCTACATTAAATAAGTAAATAAATTTAAAAAATAAATTGATTGAGCTATAAAATAATAAATCGTGTAGTTAGGCCTTAGATCTCAAGGGCCTTCAATGGAAAGGTGGTACCCTTTCATGTCTCATCTCATTCATTAATGAATTTATTTTTGGCAACGCTATATTACGAATTCCCATATAAAATAATGGTGGCAAGGTCATTGTCACTCTTTGGCTTCCAGAAGTCCATGGATGATAATCATGGACCATTATCCATCTAATCTTAGATGAACATGGTGTGGTCGGTGCTTGTAGCATAGGCATGATGGTGCGATGGGATGGTGACTAGGCATGTGACTTTTTAAGTACTTCTTTCATAATATCTTCATGGTATTTAATGTGTGCTCACTCCATATGGAATTCACTCTATAATATATTCATGCTGTCTAATGTGTGCTCGCTCCACCTATGGCTCTCACCTAAGAAAATAAATGTGCAATTAAGAAATAGATACAAAACAATAAGAGCAAGGCCACAAGCCACTCTATTTGGAGGGTTTCTCTGCCAAGAACAGATGCATGGACTTCAATCAATAGTGAAACATCGATTGTGGCCACATGTGTAGGATTTATGCGCATTAATTCAACTCTCAGCAAAAGATTGAGTGTGATTTGGAAGTAAATCTAGCTATAGAGGGTGTTTGAAGGAAACAAAGGGCAAGTCAATGGTGGATAAGTGTGTAAAGCACCAAAAGAGAGGAGGGTGATTTGGGGAAGGGGGCCCTAGAGAAGAAAAAAAACATTGGATGAACAAGAAGTGATGGAGAAACCTATATACTTAGTGATGCTCTTGGTAATTATCAATCACCTAGTGTCCACAGTTTTGCTTCCACTTCTTCACAATCACCAGCACAATTCGAATGCAATTTTAACACCCATCACAACTCCCCCAACAAGCTAATGCCTCAGCCAATCATTCTTGGTTATCACTAACCTTGTGAGTAACCTTGTGAAGGTAATAAGGTTGTGGTCATCACAACCATTGGTAGACAAGATGCAGCTCTGGTGATTTACCAATCACAGTGCCGAGAGTTTTACTTCCCACTTCTGCACAATCACCAGCACAATTGTAATGCAATTTTAACACCCATCACGACTCCCCAACAAAACCAATCATTCTTCTTCACAATCACTAGCACAATTGGAATGCAATTTTAACACCAGTAACCTTGACAAGCTAATAAGGTTGTGGTGATCTCAACCATCGGGAGACAAGCAAAGCTTCAGAATGGCCCGAGAGACACTAGCTATGGCTGCAGCATTTGTGACTCTCCCCTCCGCCCCCTACCGCCTCTCGTCGCATTTCCATCATCACCACCTCAGAAAGAGCGATAGATTTCGAAGATTGCAGCTTCCTCTCCATAGATATGGCGGTGGCTCTCTTGTAATGGCAGTAGGAGGCGAACAATTCGGAGCTCGTGACCCCTTCGCTGCGGAAATCGAGAGCAATTTCGCTGATAAAGTGCTTGGCAATCAGAACACCGAGCACATTATTCTCGTCCCCAACGCTGCTGTCCTCAGCCTCGCGGAGCGATCCTGCAAGCCCCTGCTGCCAGGCCAGGGCCCCTTATCTCTGGAGGAAGCGAAGGCTCTGCTCCGAAAGGTGCTTGTCCTTCTTCAATCCTATGTCATCGACGAGCTGAGGCCTCTTTTAACATGGGTTTCTTTCTTGAATGGTAGACAGATCGTCGGATGGAGGATCGTCGAGGGAGAAGCAGGCTTGAAGCTCCAGTGTGAGTGGAAGGTCAAGGACCACGCGGCAGGGCTTGAGCTAATGAATCGACTGTCCTGTGTTGCTGAAGCGGAGGGACAACCCCTGGAACTTAACCTTGATGAAAAGACCGACATGCTTAGAGCCGAACTGTGGACTGAGTCGATAGGTGTGTCCACTTCTCCCTACCTGTTCTCGTTTTCACAAGATGGATCTGCATTTTATTCTTCGCATTTTTTTAAAATCACGATACCTGCAAATGCGACTGCTAAGTGTAGAATGATGTCAACTTAAATTTCCAATTTTAAGCAAGGGGTAGCTTTTAATAATTTGCTGGAGTGCATACTAACGTAAAGGTGAACTTTTCCCCCTAATGTTGAATGAGAAAGTAAAGCTTTCTTTTCGGTTGTCGCAGGTGGTCTTTGTGAGAACGACTTTATTTTGGCGGCCAAGATGGATAAAGTGAAAACTTCTGATTTAGTAAAGAAGAACAGATTCTGGGCATGAACCATCGAAGTTCGGTGCTCAGGGCTTTAGCGAGTTCTCTAGAAGACATTTGTGAAATGAAATTGCATCTGCATTTTTAGCTCTTCGTCCTGTGGATTTGCAGAAGATCTGCCTTTTCTGACTTCATCTCTGATGCTTCATTCTTTGTGACAGCCTACATTTGATCAATAGATATAAGTTTGTAAGCTTCCAATAATTTCTTTTCCTCTTTGAATTGCTAAGTCTGGAAGATATGTTCATAGAAAAAGTAACGCAATCTAACATCTTTTAGAGGGGATCAAAGATTGGAGGTTTGTATAGAAGTATGCAGGCTGCAAATACATTCACAGTAGCCTCAATGTGACATTCTTCAACTTGAGATAACACAGACGATGGGGAAGGTGGAGAGTTCACTGTCCAGAGAAATCTCTTCGGAGACAGCTCCTTCTTTTATGCATCTATGTAGTGCAATACTTTCATTGTCTGGAACCCCTCTCCCGCTGGATTCAAGCAGACTCAGCAAAGTCATGTGAGGCTCCCATATTCATGATGCTTGAATCATAAGGACCATTAGCAGTCACTTTGATGCTTGTGGTAGATTTTCCCAGAGCCATTGTACCGATAAGGATTATCTGAATGTGTAAATGTATGCCTATAGTCCCTAGTTGTTTACTGGTGATTGCTGCTTGTTTTTTTTTTAATTAATTGTGTGATGAGGACCATTAATTTCTGAGAATCTGGACCTCGGTAAGTTCCGAATACAGTTCGCATTTTAATCTCTTCCGCTATTGCCCTTTTTCCAGTTTATTGCATTTGATCCTTGAAGCTGTATTATCGGAAAGCCTCCTTCAAAAGGATCAAAGATCTGAGACCTGGTGTACCAAAGTGAGAAGGATCACAGCAATTGTGTTTGACAAATTTGAGAGAGGCACATGATATGTCCTCTTGAAGGAAAGTGTACCAGGTAGTAGTAGTAGTGAAGAAGGCAGGTTAAATGCATGTGTGACGGGACATAATGTTACTCTAGAGCCTATTTTAGAGTTTTAGGCCCCGGTGGACAAAATAAAATGTTCTGCATGTCCCTTCAGTTTTGGAAATGGAGTCGTCGTTTGTTCACAAGGGGCGGACGAGTTTGTGATAAGTGATAAAATGCTCTTGAACATAGACACCAATCAAAGATGGCATGGTGGTATGGCCTTAGGTCTGCAGTAATGGTGTCATGTGTTCAAATCCTTGCTGGAGCCAATTGTGTTGTTTTTTTGCAGGCGGACAATCTCACCGGCAGCCTCCCAAGGCCTATCATGGAAAACCCATTTCTCGTCCATGACTCAGTGTCCACATCAGATTGCCCCCCGCCAGTCCGTGGATGTGTGTGAAGGGCTTGCAAACCGGTTCTCAAATTTCATTGGTGGAGATGCACTTGTTTACTGACAAGTATGAATCTTACCTAGCAAGAATTTTAAGCATGCTAGTGTTGCATCCTTTCCAATTAGGATTCTCTGACATCGAAAATATGAGTACATACACTCCATATGGTGTTCTACACTTGATTCCTTTATCATCTACCCATAACTACACCCGTTAGGAACATAACGTTCACACCCCTTCAACAAGAAAAAACTAAGGATGAACTTTTGAAATTACTTTCGTAAGGATTTTAGGTTTAGGAAACTTCTTGATTCCTTTCATACATCCAAAGTTTTGAACTAAGGATGGACTTTTGAAATTACTTTCGTAAGGATTTTAGGTTTAGGAAACTTCTTGATTCCTTTCATACATCCAAAGTTACCTTTCAATGTGAAGGAATTGAAGTGTTTGGAATAACCCTTTGAGCAAAGTTTAAGTTACTCATAACTGGACTAAAGCATAGGACAACCAAAGCCTCGAATATATGGAATGACCCTTTGAACAAAATTGAAGTTATGTCTAACTAAAGAGAAACATAGGAGTCCAATCTTGTAGTGTTTGGCATGACATCTGAACAAAGGTGAAGCTACCTTTGATTAAAGTACATCCAAATCCTCGAAGGAGGTGAAGTGTGGAATCCTTCTCGCTTGGAGCTTATTGGCATGTATGTACTAACCTCTTAGAGGGCATTTATGCCTAAGTTTTATTATAACAAGGTATGTAGACCTCTATACTATCTATTAAGGAGGGAGAGAGCCAACCTTGCCACATGTCATCACGAGAGGAGGTAGCCAACTTGCCACGTGTCGAGCTGGGAGGGAGATCTCACGTGACACGTGTCGCGATGGGAGGGTTGAAGGAAGAATGTCAACCATGAATGTAGAGGAGCCATCAGGAGCCGTCACGCCTTCAACGCCATGAATTCGCCCACCTGCGCCTCCCGTCTCCTCCAATGTCCATCACCTCCTCCAGCCTCCATCGCACCTCTCCAGCTTCCTCCCGCTGAGCAACTCCATCTTCAGCCTCTCCAACTGTTCATCCGCCGTCCAGCTCCATCTTAGGCCTCTCCAGCTTCCTGTTGCTTCTCCATATCGATCACCACCTCCAGCTGTTCATCTGTCCAGTGCCATCCCATTGCTTCTCCACCTCGATCGCCACCTCCAGCTTGCTCTGTTGCTCTCCATCTTTGTCGCCACCTCCAACTCCATATTCAGACTCTCCAGTTGTTCATCTGTCCAGCTCCATATCGATGGCCACCTCCAACTATTCATCCGGATGCCCAGCCGCATTCTCTAGCAGCTCCTGCTTGTGCAGCCTTTTGTATCTCTACCCTCTAGAAATATAACGGCCATTCTGAGCTACCGGCAGCTCCTACCTGTGCGACCTCGATCCGCTCCATATCTCGACCTCCAGCAGTGTAAAGCCAGTTCCATCGACCAGCAGCCAGCTCCAAGGACTTCACGTCCTCAATTCACGTACTTTTGTGCCTCTAGCCTCTATCTATAGCATGCATAGAAGTGTACGTGCCATTTTTAGAGAGATAGAGAGATTATGTGTGTATGTGTTAACACCTCTAGCTACGGGTTTTTTTTGTGTGTGTGTGTGTTGAGATGTGCATTTCGAGAGATAGTGTCGTTAGTCATTCGATAAACCCTCCCCCTCCCCCCTCCCCTCTCTCTCTCTCTCTCTCTCTCTCTCTCTCTCTCTCTCTCTCTCGCTATGGTTTTGTGTGTGTGTGTGTGTTGAGACACACATTTCCAGAGGCAGTGGCGTTAGTAATTTGATAAACCGCTTGCCCCCCCCCCCCTCTCTCTCTCTCTCTCTCTCTCTCTCTCTCTCTCTCGCATTCACAAATCTTGCATGGCGCTCACATTCACACACAAATGTAAAACATTATAATCCTTACAAGCTATATGTATATCTAATCAATTGTGTGTGTGTGTGTGTGTGCGTGTATGTGTGTGTGTGTGTATGTGTTAACACCTCTAGCTACGGGTTTTTTTGTGTGTGTGTGTTGAGATGTGCATTTCGAGAGATAGTGTCGTTAGTCATTTGATAAACCCTCCCCCTCCCCCCTCCCCTCTCTCTCTCTCTCTCTCTCTCTCTCTCTAGCTATGGTATTTCTATGAGAGAGAGAGCGAGAGAGAGAGAGAGAGAGAGATGTACAGTTATACGAGCGCCCTTAAGCATCTATCTTCTATCTATTGCCTTCCCTTCCTTGCCTCATCCCATGCTCCTCCAGCACATAACAAAAATCACTTCAAACATCCACTTTGAGACGTAACTGAGCATCATCGGCCCAAAAGTGAAGGAAAAGTAACCCCTCACTCATGGAGGTACATTGGAGGTTTGCGGCATAAAGAAAAAGGTGAGGGAGTGTGATTCAGTTTATGGAATCTAGACCATGGAGGGCCCATGTAGTGAGGCGAAGGGGTGCAATGACTATTTCATTGCATGCACTGAAAACAAAAGAATATGGATTAAATCAAATATAAAGGAAACGGGGAGGGGGGGATAAAGGTATAAGGCATTAGCTTAATTCATACATGGGGGTGTATGTCATTATGTATTTCTATGAGAGAGAGAGAGAGAGAGAGAGAGAGAGAGAGATGTACAGTTCTCTTAGCTTTACTTTTTTTTGGGTTGTTTTTCTTGCAGGTGCTTCATTTTATTGTTGGACTAGCACTAGCTTCTCTCCACAACTTTTGTTTATCTAGGTAGGTGATCACTTTTTTTCCAATTGACATTATGTGTGTGTGTGTGTGTGTGTGTGTGTGTTTTTGCATCTTAAACATTTTCAAAATCATTGAAACCATTCCGATCTGATAATTCATTAATTCTTTGTTACATTCATGAAACCATTTTGATCGTAATTCGTGGACGCTTAGATTCTTGGGAGGGGAAAACTGAACTCAGAACCATCTTTTTTCAAAAAGATAATGGAGGTGAGAGAGAGAGAGAGAAAGAGAGAGAGAGAGAGAGATTTAGAAGCTACATTTTTAAAATCATCCAAACCATTATGATCTTATAGTTTCTAGATGATTATATTATTGAGACGGAAGAACTAAAAGATAATGGAGGCGAGAGAGAGAGAGAGAGAGAGAGAGAGGGAAAATATAATGGTGGACAGAAGTGAATTAAGTTAGTGTATTAGTTAGAGACAAGGCAATGATGGGGTTGGACCAGTAATCATTAAATGTAATTGTATCTTTCGTAGGGGCATCTTGATGACTTGGCAATATGTCTAGAGATAAGCTTGCACTGTCTACCTTAAGTGATCTAATCTAACCTTCATTTTGAGAAGCTAGCCTTGCTTTTCAATTGACTTTGCTTTCTATTTGGAATTCTTTGCTTCCTTAGGACACGTTGTGTGTGTGTGTGTGTGTTTGCATCGTTTAAGACAAGCTGCATTTTCAAAATCATTGAAACCATTCCAATCTGATAATTCATGAATTCTTTGCTTCCTTAGGACACATTGTGTGTGTGTGTGAGAGTTTGCATCGTTTGAGACAAGCTACATTCATTGAAACCATTCTGATCTTATAATTCGTGGATGCTTAGATTCTTGGGAGGGGAAAACTGAACTAAGAACCATGTTTTTTCAAAAACATGGTACATCTCTCTCTCTCTCTCTCTCTCTCTCTCTCTCTCTCTCTCTCTCGCCCAACCTACAGTAGCCCAACCTACAACACAGTTGCACGCTAAACTACCAGCCTTTTCTACAATCCTTTTCTATTGGCTCAGCATGATCTCTTCTATTGTGGACCTTGCTGTGCTGCTCTGTGTGTAGAGCCTCATACCTCAATGCCTGCTTTGTCTGTGCATATCTCTTGGGAGAGGCGAGAGAGAGAGAGAGAGAGGGAAAATATAATGGTGGACAGAAATGAATTAAGTTTGTAGATGATTATATTATTGAGATGGAAGTACTAGAAGATAATGGAGGCGATGATGTGGTTGGACCAGTAATCATTAAATGTAAGCTACATTTTTAAAATCATCCAAACCATTATGATCTTATAGTTTCTAGATGATTATATTATTGAGACGAAAGAACTAAAAGATAATAGAGGCGAGAGAGAGAGAGAGAGGGAGAGAGAGAGAGGGAAAATATATTGATGGACATAAGTCAATTAAGTTAGTGTATTAGTTAGAACAAGGCGATGATGTGGTTGGACCCTAAGTGATCTAATCAACCTCTCAAGGAGAGTAAAGGATTATGTATGTTTCATGTCATATGCATTATAGCCATGAGAAGTAACCTCCAGAGGTGAGGCGATTGGATATCATTAATCATTAAATGTAATTGTATCTTTCCCAGGAGCATCTTGATGACCTGGCAATATGTCTAGAGATAAGCTTGCACCCTCTACCCTAAGTGATCTAATCTAACCTTCGTTTTGAGAAGCTAGCCTTGCTTCTCAATGAGAGTAAAGCATCAAATATGTTTCATGTCATGTGGACTATAGCCATGAGAACTAAGCTCGAGACGTGAGGCGATTGGATGATAGGTGGGGCTACAGAGAGAGAGAGAGAGAGAGAGAGAGAGAGAGAGAGAGAGAGAGAACGAAAGAATATAATGGTAGGGCAGAAGTGAAATAAGGCAAGGCCATGATGTGGTTGGACTAGTAATCATTAAATGTGATTGTATCTTTCCTAGGAGCATCTTGATGACCTGGCAATATGTCTAGAGATAAGCTTGCTCCCTCTACCCTAAGTGATCTAATCTAACCTTCGTTTTGAGAAGCTAGCCTTGCTTCTCAATGAGAGTAAAGCATCAAATATGTTTCATGTCATGTGGACTATAGCCATGAGAACTAAGCTTGAGACGTGAGGCGATTGGATGATAGGTGGGGCTACACCGAGAGAGAGAGAGAGAGAGAGAGAGAGAGAGAGAGAGAGAGAGGGGACGAAAAAATATAATGGTAGGCCAAAAGTGAAATAAGACAAGGCCATGATGTGTTTGGACCAGTAATCATTAAATGTAAGCTACATTTTTAAAATCATCCAAACCATTATGATCTTATAGTTTCTAGATGATTATATTATTGAGACGGAAGAACTAAAAGATAATAGAGGCGAGAGAGAGAGAGAGAGAGGGAGAGAGAGAGAGAGGGAAAATATATTGATGGACAGAAGTCAATTAAGTTAGTGTATTAGTTAGAGACAAGGCGATGATGTGGTTGGACCCTAAGTGATCTAATCAACCTCTCAAGGAGAGTAAAGGATTATGTATGTTTCATGTCATGTGCATTATAACCATGAGAAGTAACCTCCAAAGGTGAGGCGATTGGATATCAGTAATCATTAAATGTAATTGTATCTTTCCTAGGAGCATCTTGATGACCTGGCAATATGTCTAGAGATAAGCTTGCACCCTCTACCCTAAGTGATCTAATCTAACCTTCGTTTTGAGAAGCTAGCCTTGCTTCTTAATGAGAGTAAAGCATCAAATATGTTTCATGTCATGTGGACTATAGCCATGAGAACTAAGCTCGAGACGTGAGGCAATTGGATGATAGGTGGGGCTACACAGAGAGAGAGAGAGAGAGAGAGAGAGAGAGGGGGGGCGGGGGGGGGGGGATGAAAGAATATAATGGTAGGGCAAAAGTGAAATAAGACAAGGCCATGATGTGGTTGGACCAGTAATCATTAAATGTGATTGTATCTTTCATAGGAGCATCTTGATGACCTGGCAATATGTCTAGAGATAAGCTTGCACCCTCTACCCTAAGTGATCTAATCTAACCTTCGTTTTGAGAAGCTAGCCTTGCTTCTCAATGAGAGTAAAGCATCAAATATGTTTCATATCATGTGGACTATAGCCATGAGAACTAAGCTTGAGACGTGAGGCGATTGGATGATAGGTGGGGCTACACCGAGAGAGAGAGAGAGAGAGAGAGAGAGAGAGAGAGAGAGAGAGAGAGAGAGGGGATGAAAAAATATAATGGTAGGCCAGAAGTGAAATAAGACAAGGCCATGATGTGTTTGGACCAATAATCATTAAAGGTATTTGTATTTTTCTTAGAAGCATCGAGCTGGCAGTATGTCTAGAGATAAGCCAACATCCTCTTCCCTAAGTGATCTAATCTAACCTCTTTCAGAAGTTAGCCTTGCTTCTCAAGGAGAGTAAAGGATTAAGTGTGTTTCACATCATGTGCTTTATAGCCATGAGAACTAAGCTCGAGAGGTGAGGCGATTGGATGATAGATGGGGCTACACACACACACACACACACACAGCAAAATATAATGGTGGACAGAAGTGAAATAAGTCCATGATGTGGTTGGATACGAAAGGTCCAAAGTTAATTGTATCTTTCCTAGGAGCACCTTCATGAGTAGACAGTAAGATTGCAGTAAGATTGCTTGGTGATGATCATAGGACTAAGGTATCAGATTTAGGGTTGGGTAGAGGAGGCTAATGCATGGCAAGGGGAGGTTAGGGGGATTTGATTTTTGAAATAGACGCTAGGGCCATGTGCCTTCCATGTCGATTTCTCCTTTTAACATGTCCTATAATTTCTACTTCCTACCACCATATCCTTGGTCACTCTAAGCAACTTACCGCCTTTGAATCGGAAAATATTTGCACGAGTGCTTGGCAAGAGCTCATTCACAAATATCTCGATCCATCCAACTTGATTCCAAATTCTTTGCTGAGAGGAGATGGGCTACAATCTTCGGGTATCTACCTCCTATGCCAATTGATTTTTGCTCATGTTTGTTCTATGGAATCTGTGTGATCCAATTATACAATTGAGCCAATACATACCTGAAAAGGTTGTTATGGATGCAGCTCCAGAAATGGCTTCTACCGTTGTTCCAAATCTTGGGGAGTCAGGTTTCCATGGGCGACAAAGCCTTCGAGCAATGAAGCGAGCTGCAAGGGTGGAGGGCTTTGCAATTTTTGACATTGTGGTGTCATCTTTTCCTGAGCCAAATAGCCTTCATGTGATAAATCAAGTTTTTGCAAGAGCCAAGACTTCAACCCATGGAGCAAATCATGGTCCCAAGTTGCCTTCAAAGCGTTTCAAGTCTAGTCGTGAACATCGCACTGCTAATATAATGAAACGACTTACAAGGGGGAGAGCTTCAACCCATGCAACTGAGCATTCAAATCATTACAATCTTTTAAAGTCCATTCAAGCCATGTGCGAGAATAATAAGGATGCATGTGCCATGAACACACGATATTTGGGCTCTTTGTGGGGAGAAATCCATTTATATGGTGCTGCAGTAATAGCGCAGGGCATGGCAGAATTCCCTGGAACTCTCATTGCAAGGATTTCTCAAATTGAGAATAGCGTTAAGGACTCTAATCAATGGATGCAGCAGATTTTGGGGAGAGGTGGAGGAGGGGCAGTTGTATGTGAGAATGGGTGTAGACTACAAGTTGATAAGCTGAAAGAATAAGTTCAGCTACTGTCCACTGAGGTGTCAATGTTCAAAGTTGGTTTAAATAGGCTAACTGCTTTGATGACCAGGATGAGCCGTAAACTAGAACAGGTCACAACCCGTGACAATTAAGAGACTCCTGAGACTTTTATGTCACTTTTTTTACTGGAATCCCAAATGCTTCTATGGGATTCATGTACTTGGGTTGCCCTTATGTTATTTGGCAAGACAAGTTTGACTCTTGAGACTTTTATGTCACCTTTTATACCGGAATCCCAAATGCTTCTATAGGATTCATGTACTTGGGTTGCCCTTATGTTATTTGGCAAGACAAGTTTTGACTCCTGAGACTTTTATGTCAGTTTTTGTGCTGGAATCCCAAATGCTTCTATGGGATTCATGTAGTTGGGTTGCCCTTATGTTATTTTTGCAAATGATTATATTTACTTTCATTTGACGTATATATGGCAATGGAAGCTAATTTAATTCAATATTTGAATTGCCTATTGTTCCTTCCCATTTTCATTTTATTTAAGATATACTCAAATATTTGTAATTTTTTTGCATCATGTATTCGCATAAATGCTGATGCAATGCTTATACTTTTTTGAGATGGTCAACTTTGAGTTTTTTTAGATATGTTAGCTTTGGTTTTTATGTTTCAAATGATGGTTGCACATATGGTATTGTATTTTGCTCACATGTTGAAAAAATATGAGCATTACTCTTACCAAAGATAGTGAGACACTGAAACTTGGTCATGGGACACTATGAGTTCAATGCATAGATGGTCCGCTCTCAATTTTAGATAGATGGGAAAGGGATGGCTTTGCTAATTAACCTTGCTTCTTGCTTTTCTAAATTATTTTCTTCCTAGGGCACATTTGTTGAGATCCATCAATTTTGTCATGGTTAGGGATGATGCATAAGTTATTTGATTAAGCTATTTTTCAATTTTGAGGAATAGATATTTATGTAGTTGGTTGAGTGGATACAGAAGATGGCAAGACAAATAGAAGAGAGGCTACATTCAATACATTCTCATAGGAGAAGATTGTTGGATTCAACGCGGGCGGCCCGTCGTGCTTATGCTATACAAAGAACAAGGTCTAAAACACAAGGTGCTAGAAGCATGAGGGTGGTTGTGGAATCTATGGGTGTAGAAGTAGGAGTTTGCAATCAACATAATCAGATACATGGATGCAGTAATGTAGCGTGCATTGTGGCTAAAAATACAATGGACCTCAATACTTCAGTAATAGTAGGTAGAGTGCATCAACATGGTTTAGTGATAGGTACACCTACTCAAATGGATTCAACGTGGGCGGCCCGTCATAGTTATGCTATACAAAGAACAAGGTCGAAAACACAAGGAGTTAGAAGCGTGAGGGTGGCTGTGGAATCTATGGATGTAGAAGACGGCCTTCGCAGCCAACAGGACCAAATGTATGGGCACAGTATGACAAAACATGTGTGCCTCAGGAGCTATGGAGCGCTCTAAGGTGGATGGAACCTATGTGGAGACATGATGAAGAGAGTGCTCATGACATGTATCTCAAGTCAATTAGGTTCCAAGATAGATTAGCTTGGACTCATAAAGAGAATCTTGAGATAGTGCAAAGTGCTTGATTGATATTACTTCAAATGAACCTCCCTTTTATAGGTGAGGGTACTTACATCCATTTGCTTGCTCACATGTGGGATATCTCCTCCATGCCATGTGGCAGCTTACCCTTTGCTCATACCTTTGCTCTACAAGTGCTCATGGCACCACAACTCTCAACACCTCCCCTTGGTGCCATGATCCTTTGGCTACTGCAAGGTGGTCAGATGTGAGTTACATTCCATCACCTCCCCTTAGTGCATGCATGCTACTTAAGGTGGTCAAGTGTGGTTTTTACATGTCAATACCTCCCCTGGGTGCTTTCATAGCTACTCTCAGGTGGTCAGGTTTGATTACAAAACATAGGCAAGGTTGGCAAGGTTTTTGCTTTTCATTACATTCCATTGATGTCACCTTTTCGCTCATGGCTTGATGATGACTCGTTTGCTGCTTTGCTTGGTGTAGCTACCTGCATGATGCTTTGTTGTACCATATGCTTTGATGCTTTATGTGTGGATGCCATGCTTTCTGCTATGGTCATCTCATACACTTGTGCTTTTGGCATGCTTTCTACATTCATGCGTTGCTTTTTCATTTGTTGCAAAGGTCTTACCAATTGATTTCTTTCAATATTGGCAGTGTCTAATTGCATACAATGATTCTGACTTGACAGACGCGTAGAGCTCGAAAAGACGATCACTTTTCCTTTTTGGAGCATGTCCAAATTCCTCCTGGATTGCAAGTTATGGCTTGTTGAAGCTTTTGTGAAGAAGAGAGCTTTTGATGATGTGGCACAGAGATTCACATGCTAAATTCAAACTGTGCTTAACAAGAGTGCTGAGTGCTTAGGTGGCACTTTAACTAACCCTGAACTTAATCTAACCATGGGTTAGTGTGGGTTGAGTTGACCAGACTTGGGTTTACTTAACCATTGACCAAGCTAAGTTACATTTAACCATAGCTACATCTTATCTTGCCACGTGTCTTTTCCATTTACTGCCACGTGTCTCTTGTAGAAACCTTAGGAAAAATGAGAGAGAAACTTGGAATCTGCTACGACGCTCGACGCGGTGGAGATTCGGAGAAGGCGACGTTGTTTCGTTGACGGAAGCTTTTTCATTGGGTATGGAGGCAGCTTCGCTCCTTCATTTCCCCTCGCCATCGACACTCTCCCTTCTGCTCCGTAAGCCCACGCCTTCATCTCGGTCTTCTCCCTTACCTAGCATGTCGCATAGCCATCCGGTGGCTCGAGCTGCTGCCGGTTCTCGAGATTCAAAATCGATGGCAACAGATTGCCTCACGCCTGAGCTGCAGAGAACTTGCAGCAATGATTGCAAAGGAGGAGATGGAGAGCCGTTTGAAGGAGTTTTAGAGCATGTCCCTTCGCCCAGTTTGTTTTAGCAAAAAAGGGAGATGTAGAAGCGGGCAATCGGAGGTCCCGTCATTTGCTGTCAGTCCACCTCGCTGGCTGTTGAAGCAGGTCGAGGCTCCTTTGTTGCTGGGTGTGTCGTGGAGGTCGTAGGGAGCCTAAGATGATCGCTATGCTCGTTGTCTCGCTGCTGTCGGTGCTGTAGGAGGAGCCGCTGCTCACATCGGTTCTTTTGCTTTTGGAGCTACTAGTCCCGTTCGTGGGTGCTCAGGCTGAGAAAGTCGCTAGGCTGCAGATATGGAGCTGTGGGGCAACGCACGTTGGGAGCCAGATATGGCAATCGAGCATGGCTGTAGACAGAGTGGCTTGGGCTATATTGCGTTGTAGGTGGAGCTGTCGTCACACCGTTGTGGAAGCTACCTTGAGGTCAACCTTGAGCAAATGGTTACTACAGATGGTCGTGGCAATCGAAGATCCAACGCGCATGCATACGAGTCCTTCACGAGGGTGGAAGAGCTATTTTGGCTAGTTGCAATTGCAGATGGAGTCGCTGGAGCTAAATCGCCCGCTGTTGGAGAGGCAGTCTTTGTGGCTGGCGATGGCTGAAGCGGCTGGCTTGTTGAGATAGCTACTGGGCTAGTTGATAAGCTTGCAGAGATAGCGCTTGGCGGCTTCAAGGCTAGAAGCCTCAGCTGGTCGACTAGTCGATTTGGAGCACTGGAATAACAATAGATAGGAAACTTTTCTCACAACTCTCAACAAACTGAACAATGAGAGACTCTCTTTCTCACAATCTCTCTCTAAGAACAAGAAGAAGAACAACTCCCCATTGATCGATCTCACAAAATAGATCTCTAAAAGGAACTCTCTCTCTCTCTCTTCAAGAATGACGGAAATATCTCAAAGCAATGTGAGACGGAGTTCTCTCAATCCAAAAACTAAAACTAACCTAGGAGAAAACATGTGCTCCTAAGGCAAGCCTACAACTAATCTAGGAGACTTGACCTAAACTCTGATACCATGACAAAACATGTGTGCCTCAGGAGCTATGGAGCGCTCTAAGGTGGATGGAACCTATGTGGAGACATGATGAAGAGAGTGCTCATGACATGTATCTCAAGTCAATTAGGTTCCAAGATAGATTAGCTTGGACTCATAAAGAGAATCTTGAGATAGTGCAAAGTGCTTGATTGATATTACTTCAAATGAACCTCCCTTTTATAGGTGAGGGTACTTACATCCATTTGCTTGCTCACATGTGGGATATCTCCTCCATGCCATGTGGCAGCTTACCCTTTGCTCATACCTTTGCTCTACAAGTGCTCATGGCACCACAACTCTCAACACAGTAATGTAGCATGCATTGCTGAAAATACAATGGACGTCAATACTTTACCAACTGTAGATAATGAGCATGAACATGCTCCAGTAATAGGTACAACTACTCAAATGGATTCAATGCGGGCGGCCTGTCACGTTTATGCTATACAAAGAACAAGGTCGAGAACACAAGTTGCTAGAAGCATGAGGGTGTTAATGGAATCTATGGATGTAGAAGTTGGCCTATGCAGAGAACAGAATCAAATGCATGGGCACAGTAATGTAGCATGCACTGCTAAAAATACAATGGACCTCCATACTTCACCAATAGTACGTAATGATCATGAACCTGCTCCAGTAGTATGTACAACTACTCAAATGGATGCAACTAGGGATGCTACTCATTTAAGAGCCCGAAGGCGTGTTGTTCACAACAGGGCTGTGATTTCGGGTGCAGGGGGGAGCCTCTCTATCTTGCATACTTTTCCGTTAAGGGAAAATGTAGAGCATCCATCTTTGTATCCATCGGTCTTCAATGCTCCTTGTTCATGCACTCGAATCCATGGATCATACATGCAGCTTTTGCCAGGCTCAATTGTGGAAACAAGAGACGCGAATGCATATGCATCAAGTTGTGGGCAAGCACTATTACAAAGTTGGTCGTGTGTCATTGTTGCCGTTAGAAGAGCCACAAAGATTTTGAGAGTTCTACTGCATGGACATGATGCTAGAAGCAGACTGTTTAAGAAAAACATTAGGGCTTATAATAGTGCCATGGCATTTGTTTCATTGGGAGCCCATGTTGATCAAATGTTTCGTGGGTATGGGGGTATACAAAACTTTCGGGTCCATGGTAGTGTGTATCATCGGGTTGGAAATTTGTTGCCCGATGAGGCTAGGCAAGAGATGCCACGTTTTGCATAGTTGTACGTGTATGACACTGATCATGAACTAGACCATCGTTTACATGGGATGCCTAGTTTGGATCCAGGCATTTTGGAGTTGTTGCAAACGATGATGCACGAGTGCAATCCATATGCCAGTGCATTGATGGCTATTGGGCAAGTGCTAAGAACAAATCCACATACAAACCTGAGGATGGTTATTTGTGAGAGCCCCTCCACCTCAAGGCAGTACTTGGCTCCTATGGCTAGCGAGGTTGCTGCAATCATGCCAGGACAAGGGGATGACTTCGATATTGGAAATCGGGACATTCAGATTTTTAGCCACAATGGGTTTGTGTGTAGAATATCTAATTTGCACCGATCATACATGCCTCTCATGTATGTTCTTTTGTTCCCTCGGGGAGAAGATGGTTGGCATCCATATATCCCATATAGTGATGTTCCTAATCACACACCATTGCACGAGATATGTGGACAGAGTTGTGTCACCTACAGACAATACTACGCATATCGTTTGCAAGTGAGATATGATACAAATGCATGTCTTTTGCATGGGGGTAGATTGCTGCAACAATACATGGTTGATGCCTACAGTAGCATGGAAGAGTCCAAGTTGGTGTGGATACGAAACAACCAAGCTTCCCTACACACTGAAGTCTATCAAAGGTTGATTGACATGGTGAATACAGCTGATGGGACACGTACTATGCTTGGCAATGCTGCAGGGCGTAGGGTGGTGTTGCCTTCTTCTTTTACGGGAGGGCCTCGGTATATGTGCCCAGCTATACCAAGATGCTATGGAAATTGTCAGAAAAAGGGGCAAACCTGATTTATTCATAACATTCACCTGTAATCCCAAATGGCCTGAAATATCTATAGCTTTGTTGCCGGGGCAAACTGCACAAGACCATCCAGATTTGATAGCCCATGTGTTTTTCCAAAAGCATAAGGACATGATGCAGTCAATTACAAAACATAATTTGTTTGGGAAGGTGGCTAGATATGTGAGTGTCATAGAGTTTCAAAAGAGAGGTCTGCCACACTCACACATATTGTTGATATTAGAAAGTGGTTTCAAACCCATGGAGATCGATCACTATGACCGATTAGTGTGTGCGGAGTTGCCAGATAAGGCTATGTTCCTGGAGTTGCATGATATTATTGGGCAATGTAATGTCCATGGTCCGTGTGGTGCACTAAATCCATCTGCAGCTTGCATGGTTGATGGAAAATGCATTCGTCATTATCCACGTGGATTCTCACAGATGACTACTGTTGGCAACGATGGCTATCCAGTTTACATGCATCGTGATGATGGTAGAAAGATACAAGTGAAAGGGGTTGTGATTGATAATCGTTGGATTGTGCCATTTAATCCTTTCCTCTCCGTGAAGTACAAGGCCCACATAAATGTTAAAATATGCTCCACAATCACTGCAGTTAAGTATTTGTATAAATATGTGTACAAAGGTCATGACAGAGCCATTATCAAGATGCAGCTAAATAATGCAGGAGAGCAAGGGCATTTGCACAACATAGTTGACGGTGGCATTGATGAGATTAGTAGTTACTTAGATGCACGTTACGTGTCAGCATCAGAACCATGTTGGCGGATTTATGAGTATGCCACGCACGATGAAAAACCCGATGTGCAAAGATTGCAGGTTCATCTTCTGATGTGCAATAACGTCATCTTTCGAGATGATGATGATTTGCAAAATGTTATAGGCAGGGAACAAAATCAAAAGACCACCCTCACAGAATGGTTCACTTATAATCAGTTGCAATATGATGCAAGCAACTTGCTGTATGCTGACTTGCCAGACAAGTTGGTTTGGAACAAAACCAGTAAGCGGTGGAGTAGAAGACAAAAGGGGAATACCATAGGTCGGATGTACAATATTTCCCCCTATTGGTTTTTTGTGAGCCAACGTCTCCTCGACTTTTGTGGAAAAATTTTTCCCTTGAGCTTTCGGATGATTTTTTTAATATATTGGAATCAAGTATGGGGAATTTAATTGGTCATCATGAACTAGCAATAAAGAAGGTTGTATTGCACTTGGAGCACATTCTTTAACAACATGGGCGAAGGTTGGCTGAGTTTGACGGAATGCCTGTTGTAGATAGAACATCTTTGTCAGAAGATGGAAATGGCTTATTGCAAGAAGAAAGAATGTTTGATTGTATGAAAGAAGCACAAACTGCCCAACAAATGGAAATGTCCTTGAATCACTATCAACGTGCTGCATTCGATCGGATTTTGGCAAGGGTCTATGGAGATGGTGGTGAGGTCTTTTTTCTCGATGGTATAGGAGGGTCTGGAAAGACCTTTCTCTACAATTGCTTGCTCTCTCGATTGCATGGGGAGGGGCTCATCGCTTTGGCATGTGCATCTTCTGGGATTGCTACATTGCTACTAGCCAATGGACGCACGGCACACTCATGATTCAAGATACCGTTGGAGCTGGATGGTACTAGCAGTTGCAATATTAAGGTTAATAGTCAACTCGCAGATGTTTTGAAGATGGCTAGGCTGATAATATGGGATGAGGCACCATGACTCACCGGTTTGCTTTCGAGGCACTAGACAGAACTTTGCAAGATATCATGTCCAATGAGCAACTTTTTGGTGGGAAGGTGGTATTGTTGGGGGAGGATTTTAGGCAAGTCTTGCCAGTTCTTCCAAAGGCAGGACGAGAGGACATTGTCAATGCTACCTTATGCCACTCAAGGATTTGGGGTCGTACTACAGTATTGAAGTTGACGCAGAATATGGGGGTCCTTCGGAATGGTGATAATTGTGCTGAGCAAGAGTTCATGCAATGGGTTCTGGACATTGGCAATGGGATAAATAGATGTACAAAAGAAGATATTGTTGTGATTCCATCGCATATGCTTTTAGAGACAAAGTCCATGGAAGGCCTCATTGGATGGGTGTATCAAGGGCTTGCAACTGTTTTGGACTGTGCACCATACTTTCGAGAGCGCGCTATTCTTGCACCTCGAAACATCGAGGTTGATGCAATTAATGCTATGGCATTGAAGGCAATGCCCGGTGAGGAAAGGGAGTACCTAAGTGTAGACTCAGTGGACAGCTTAGGGGGAGATTCCTTTTTGTTTGCAGTCGAGTATTTGAACAGTCTTGATCTTGGTGGTGGATATCCCCTGCATCGGTTGGTTTTGAAAAGGAATGCTCCTATAATTTTGTTGCATAATTTGAATCCTCGCCAGGGTTTGTGCAATGGGACACGGTTGATATGCAAAGAGTTTCACACAAAAGCGTTAGAAGCTGAAATCATTACTGGTAACAATGCTGGTGATAGAACGTTTATTCCAAGGATAACATTCATTCCCACCAACCTTAAACTTCCATTCGACATGAGGAGATGGCAATTTCCTATCCGATTGGCATTTGGCATGACAATCAATAAGTCACAGGGCCAAACATTGTCAGTTTTGGGGTTGTACTTGGCGACACCGGTATTCAGTCATGGCCAATTATGTGGCATTTTCACGTATCCGAGCATCAAACGCTGTTAAGGTTTTCAATTCACAGAGTGCGTCTAATGCCAGGGGTGAGGAGATGGATAATACTTCTACCACAAATGTTGTGTACAAGGAAGTTTTGCAATTGGCAACAGCAAGAGCCTAGGAGTATGACATTGCTCTTTCAAGCCCTCCTCAGACTTTCTTGGGTGGAAAACCTTCATTTCGGTAATCTTTGTATAGCTTTTTTTAAGTTCTTTCAATATTCGAACTATCATAGGTCTTTGGGAATGTTGGCTATTTATACAAAGATGAAGTGAGACGTAATATTTCATGACTTTGTCCTTGATAATGTTTGGATTTCATTTTTCATTTGAGTTATGGGTTTGCAATACACTACAGGCTATTTTCTCTTCAAAGCCTATTGTTTTTTTCCAGTATATGTAGATTGACACGTGCATTCTTTTTTTGCAATGTGATAGGATGTCTAGGCAGTTCACATTTGTCACCGAAACAAGAGCACAAGTGCAAGGTACATAGTTGCTTGACAACCATGTTTTATGTTGACACGTTTAATAGTATAGTCACTCACTTTTTAGAAAATTGTAGATCCTGCAGGCTGGGGATCTCTGGAGAGCACGCAACTATTGTTGGATTTGCTTGAGCTGGAGAGCTACCTTGGGTAAGAACTGTGTACATTGTTTAATGCTTTATTTTTGTTAAAACAAAAGTTTTTTTGGATTATATTTGAGTGGGAAAACATGCTATTGTTTGTCTTTTAGGACTGTTCCTAATTCAAGGTTTCTAATGAATCTCCACATCCACAATCCTTTGGATGGACGAGTCCATTTGGGATATTACGCTGTCCTAGCTTGCCGGCTTCATAGGGATGATGGACCACAGACCATCACTATTCACTGGCTGGGATACTATGAATGTGTGCGGACATGAATTTTCTATCAAGGGCAAAATGGGGACTACACGTACACCTCTGCAGCATTGTTGACAACCCTTTGCGTCTGAGTAAGTACTCTAAAGAATGAGTTGGGTTTTACCAACATACATGTATAAAAGTTTTATGGCTCAATAATTATAGTTCCTAAATTATCTTTCTATGTGATGCTGGTCCAGATATGATTGTTGGTACTCTGTTGTATGTTCGTAGCCACGGTGGACGCGGCGGATGTGGTGGACATAGAGTGAATGGCTGTCGCAGGCTTTTCCCTGCAGTACATGGCTGCAGACTTTTCCCTTAGGGATGTTTGTGTGTGTATTGTAGATTTTGTATGTTCAGTTATGACTTTATTTTGCGGCTGTGTATTTGGATATATTAATCAGTTCTTTGATGTAGCTATTGCATGTTCAGACATGTGACTGCACTTTTGGATGTGATATTTTTGAAGTACTCTGTCATAGAGAATTTTTTTTTTGGACGTCGTGGATATGAAGTACATGGCTGGCACAGGCTTTTCCCTATAATACATGGCCACAGACTTTTTCCTTTAGGGATGTTTGTGTGTCTATTGTAGATTTTGTATGTTCAGTTATGACTTTGTATGCGGATGTGTATTTGAACATATCAATGAGTTCTCTGGTTCCACTTTCAGATGTAATATTTTAAAGTACTATGTCATAGACTTTTTTTTTTGTTAGAATATGTTGCTGGTTTCAAACATTTTAGCATCTTGAGACCTGGCAGAGTGGGTCGCTAGCCCATCGTAGATGGGTCAGGTTACTCAAAAGAGTTTCACACGAAAGTGTTAGAAGCTGAAATCATTATTGGTACCAATGCTAGTGATAGAACATTTATTCGAAGGATAACATTCATTCCGACTAACCTTAAACTTCCATTCGACATGAGGAGATGACAGGAGCGCAGGTGCAATGTACATAGTTGCTTGACAACCACATTTTATGTTGACATGTTTAATAGTATAGTCACTCACTTTTAGAAAATTGCAGATCTTGTGGGCTGGGGATCTCTGGAGAGCACGCAACTGTTATTGGATTTGCTTGAGCTAGAGAGCTACCTTGGGTAAGAATCGTGTACATTGTTTGTTGCTTTATTTTTTTGTTAAAACAAAAGGTTTTTTTTCGATTATATGTAAGCGGGAAAACATGCTATTGTTTGTCTTTTAGGACTGTTCGTGATTCAAGGTTTCTAATGAATCTCCACATCCACAATCCTTTGGATGGACCAGTCCATTTGGGATATTACGCTATCCTGGCTTGCTGGATTCATAGGGATGATGGACCACAGACCATCACTGTTCGCTGGTTGGGATACTATGAATGTGTGGGGACACAAATTTTCTATCGAGGGCAAAATGGGGACTACACGTACACCTATGTGAGCATTGTTGACAGCCCTTTGCATCTGAGTAAGTACTCTAAAGAATGAGTTGGGTTTTACCAACATACATGTATAAAAGTTTTATGGCTCAATAATTATAGTTCCTCAATTATCTTTCTATGTGATACTGGTCCAGATATGATTGTTGGTACTCCATTGTATGTTCGTAGCCACGGTGGACGCGACGGATGCAGTGGACATGGAGTGAATGGCCGTCGCAGGCTTTTCTGTGCAGTACATGGCCATAGACTTTTCCCTTAGGGATGTTTGTGTGTCTATTGTAGATTTTGTATGTTCAGTTATGACTTTATTTTGCGGCTATGTATTTGGATATATCAATCAGTTCTTCAGGCTTTTCCCTATAGTACATGGCTGCAGACTTTTTCCTTTAGGGATGTTTGTGTGTCTATTGTAGATTTTGTATGTTCAGTTATGACTTTGTATGCGGATGTGTATTTGGACATATCAATGAGTTCTTTGGTTTCACTTTCGGATGTAATATTTTGAAGTACTATGTCATAGACTTTTTTTTTTGTTAGAATATGTTGCTAGTTTTAGACATTTTAGCATCTTGAGACCCGATGGAGCGGGTTGCTAGCCTGTTGTAGACGAGTCAGGTTACTCGAAAGAGTTTCACACAAAAGTGTTAGAAGCTAAAATCATTATTGGTACCAATGCTGGTGATAGAACGTTTATTTGAAGGATAACATTCATTCCGACCAACCTTAAACTTCCATTCGACATGAGGAGACGGCAATTTCCTATCTGATTAGCATTTGGCATGACAATCAATAAGTCACAGGGCCAAACATTATCTGTTTTGGGGGCTGTACTTGGCGACACTGGTATTTAGTCATGGCCATTAATGCGTGGCATTTTCACATATCTGAGCATCAAACACTAGGGATCTCTGGAGAGCACGCAACTATTGTTGGATTTGCTTGAGCTGGAGAGCTACCTTGGGTAAGAACCGTGTACATTGTTTGTTGCTTTATTTTTGTTAAAACAAAAGTTTTTTTTTGAGTAGGAAAACATGCTATTGTTTGTCTTTTAGGACTGTTCCTGATTCAAGGTTTCTAATGAATCTCCACGCCCACAATCCTTTGGATGGACGAGTCCATTTGGGATATTACACTGTCCTAGATTGCCGGCTCAATAATTATAGTTCCCAAATTATCTTTCTGTGTGATGCTCGCCCAGATACGATTGTTGGTACCCCGTTGTATTTTCATAGCTGCAGTGGATGTGGCGAACATCATAGGCTTTTCCCTACAGTACATGGCCGCAGACTTTTCCCTTAGGAATGTTTGTGTGTCTATTGTAGATTTTGTATGTTCAGTTATGACTTTATTTACGGCTGTGTATTTGGATATATCAATCAGTTGTTTGATGTAGCTATTGCATGTTCAGACATGTGATTGCACTTTTGGATGTGATATTTTTGAAGTACTCTGTCATAGAGAAATTTTTTTTGGACGTGGCGGATGTGGAGTACATGGTTAGCGCAGGCTTTTTCCCTATAGTACATGGCCGTAGACTTTTCCCTTTAGGGATGTTTGTGTGTCTATTGTAGATTTTGTATGTTCAGTTATGACTTTGTTTGCAGATGTGTATTTGGAAAGAGTTTCACACGAAAGTGTTAGAAGCTAAAATCATTACTAGTACCAATGCTGGTGATAGAACGCTTATTTGAAGGATAACATTCATTCCGACCAACCTTAAACTCCCATTTGACATGAGGAGACGGCAATTTCCTATCCGATTGGCATTTGGCATGACAATCAATAAGCCACAGGGCCAAACATTGTTTGTTTTGGGGCTGTACTTGGCGACACCGGTATTCAATCATGGCCAACTATACGTGGCATTTTCACATATCCGAGCATCAAACACTATTACTTAAGGTTTTCATTTTGCAGAGTGCATCTGATGCCAGGGGCGAGAAGATGGATAATACTTCTACCACAAATGTTGTGTACAAGGAAGTTTTGCAATTGGCAACAGCAAGAGCGTAGGAGTATGACATTTCTCTTTCAAGCCCTCTTGAGACTTTCTTTGGTGGCAAATCTTCATTTCGGTAATCTTTGTATAGCTTTTTTTAAACTTCTTTCAATATTTCAACTATCATAGGTCTTCGGGAATGTTGGCTATTTATAGAAATATGAAGTGAGATGTAATATTTCATGACTTTGTCCTTGATAATGTTTGGATTTCATTTTTCATTTGGGTCATGGGTTTGCAATATACTACAGCCTACTTTCTCTTCAAGCCTATTGTTTTTTTCCAGTATATGTAGATTGACACGTGCGTTCTTTTTTTGCAATGCGATAGGATGTCTAGGCAGTTCATGTTTGTCATTGAAACAGGAGCGTAGGTGCAAGGTACATAGTTGCTTGACAACCATGTTTTATGTTGACATGTTTAATAGTATAGTCACTCACTTTTAGAAAATTGTAGATCCTGTGGGCTGGGGATCTATGGAGAGCACGCAACTGTTGTTGGATTTGCTTGAGCTGGAGAGCTACCTTAGGTAAGAATCGTGTACATTGTTTGTTGCTTTATTTTTTTGTTAAAACAAAAGGTTTTTTTTTCTATTATATGTGAGTGGGAAAACATGCTTGTTTGTCTTTTAGGACTGTTCCTAATTCAAGGTTTCTAATGAATCTCCACATCCACAATCCTTTGGATGGACGAGTCCATTTGGGATATTACGCTGTCCTGGCTTGCTGGCTTCATAGGGATGATGGACCACAGACCATCACTGTTTGCTGGCTGGGATACTATGAATGTGTGGGGACATGAATTTTCTATCGAGGGCAAAATGGGGACTACACATACACCTATGTGAGCATTGTTGACAGCCCTTTGCGTCTGAGTAAGTACTCTAAAGAATGAGTTGGGTTTTACCAACATACATGTATAAAAGTTTTATGGCTCAATAATTATAGTTCCTCAATTATCTTTCTATGTGATGCTAGTCCAGATACGATTGCTAGTACTCTGTTGTATGTTTGTAGCCGTGGTGGACGCGGCAGATGCAGTGGACGTGGAGTGAATGGCTGTCGCAAGCTTTTCCGTGCACTACATGGCCGTATACTTTTCCCTTAGGGATGTTTGTGTGTCTATTGTAGATTTTGTATGTTCAGTTATGACTTTATTTGCAGCTACGTATTTGGATATATCAATCAGTTCTTTGATGTAGCTATTGCATGTTCAGACATGTGACTGCACTTTTGGATGTGATATTTTGAAGTACTCTGTCATACACATTTTTTTTTTGGACATGGCGGATGTGGAGTACATGGCTGACGCAAGCTTTTCCCTATAGTACAGGGCCACAGACTTTTCCCTTTAGGGATGTTGGTGTGTCTATTGTAGATTTTGTATGTTCAGTTATGACATTGTATGCGGATGTGTATTTGGACATATCAATGAGTTCTCTGGTTTTACTTTCGGATGTAATATTTTGAAGTACTATGTCATAGACATTTTTTTTTGTTAGAATATGTTGCTAGTTTCAGACATTTTAGCATCTTGAGACCCGACGAAGCGGGTCGCTAGCCCGTCGTAGATGGGTCAGGTTACTTGTATTTTTAAAACACATAATGCTCTTTGTAAAATTATGCCACTTAAGATCTTGTCTATAGATTACCCACTTTTAATTCAAATCCTTGAAAAATGGAGGTCGAGCTCAACCTCCATAGTGTTGAGCATGAATCCTTTCATTAAGGTTTGATTTACATGCATCACAACACCAATTTCAAATGTAAATCCTTGTATGGGTCTTTATCTGATGCCTTCTCAATTCACAAGTGAGGGTTTCTCACTATATGCTTTGGGATTGGAATACTTGGCTTGGGACTTCGGAGAGTTTCTTCAAAGGTGGCCAACATTCAATGATATTTGAAGATAGAAGATGCTACCCTAAATCTGTCAAGAAAGGTTGAATCTAGTGTACTTTTTGTGCCAAGAAAGACTATCCGAAAGGATGCTTCCTCTTTTGCTATTAAGTCAGCTTTTTCACCTCATGGGATTTTAATCTCTATATGGTGTTCATGATGACCATGACCTTTTATGATTATCTTATTGAAATCATGACCATTTGATTTAAGCTATTGCAATAAGTTCCAACAAAGTCAAGATGCAATTCATCTTGGGTTTGCCCTATGCTTGTTAGATAGGAATTTGTTAGCTTGAACAAGTTACATCATGATGCCCTTGGCCATTGCAAAACTGAGTTCTGTTGCCCTTGTTTTGGCCAAGCAATATTTTTTCCCGAATGATCTTGAAATATTTGAATTTTTGGAAATGACTTTAGGAAGCCTTTCTAGTTCATCTATTGCTTGTGAATATGTTAAGACTTATAAATCTCTTAAAGTTAAACTACTATTTAGTTGTTGAAAGATGTCATAGTAATGAATATTTAGCATTTAATGTAATTAACACGGCAGTGAAACAAAAGATTCCCATACCTCTCGAAAGGCTACTACTAAACAAAGGCCTTCATGATTATTTCAATCATTTAGTCTTAAATGGGTCTGATTTTGGATATTGTAGGATTAATTTCTTGAGAAGTTTTCATGCATACCTTATCAAGCAGAGTCTATTTGTTAATTGACTTTTTTAAAAACTAGGCTTATCACTTGTGAGGTCTTTCATTGTCATATAATTTAAGATATGATAAGATTGTACTAACCCTTAATTTGAATTATTTTATATGATTGTACTAATGCTTATAAGATTTGAATAATGTTATATTGCTGTGAATACAAATTTAATATTTGAAAACGAGGCTAGTCACTAGGGTTGGAAGATGAGATAGGGATGGTGGAGGACTCGGGCGAGACAATCCTTCTTCTCCCTCCCAACTCTCCAAAGTGTCCATGCCCTCTCCTTGAAGTTCAACGGTTTTGGACGTGGCCCTGCTGTGACAGGGATATTTACCTTAGATTCCCTACAGGTACCCACCTTTCGTATGTCCCTTTCAACTGGGAGTAGAATCTATCAAACCTTTATGCCTTCTCTTCGCTATCTGACAAGAAGGCAGCTTCACTTCATCTTTTCTCTTATGCTCCTTCCTCCTACGATGAATATGGCCTTGCAAGCTTGCAGCTTGCCACTAGCTCCCAAGGAAGAGGTCATGGAGGAGCCTCTAGAAGAGGAGGCTCAGTTCCAAGATGTGGTGGAGCCGTTGTGGGTATGGGCACAATAGGACGAAATAGTTATAGTGCGCACCTTGAAAGACTCGACTTTGCATCTTATGCAAGCACTCTGTAGAAAATGAAAGGAGGATTCTTTGGCACCACCTTCCGCAAAGGAAAACCTCTTCTGGCAACTCAGAAGGGAGGAAAAGGTTCAGAGGAGAGAGAAACAAGTCTCTCCTCCTAGTATAGGTAAATTCATCTCGATGACTATTAACAAGAAACTTTTGGATGATTCCATTGAATGGTTACAGTCACACGCATTAGTTGCTTTTTGACCTAGGATGCTTGCCTTTCTAGAGGCATGGTTAAAAGTCATCACCAATGTGAGGTTTCTTTGTCGTGGACATTCTTTCTCTTTGAGTGAGCCAACATGGTTGCCAGAGTTCTCCACAAATGTCTCTAGACAATAAGAAATTAACCTCTCTATCTCCATGCGTGGAACCCAAGCTTTAGCCTTGATAATCAGTGCTCAACCAAACTCCCAGTTTGGGTGGAACTCCTTGATCTCCCTTTTTCCCTCTGCGACTCACTCTGCAGTAGCTTGGGTGAAATTGTGAGTGTAGAGAGAGAACATCTTATCAATCCTCGAGGTAACCCCTAGGTTTGTGTCCAGTTGGACTTTAATGAAGTCTTGCCTAGCACCTTAGTTCTTTTCAACATGAAAGGAGAGGTGGTTGGAGAGCAGCACCTTATCTACAAGGACCTTCCAAATTCTTGTTTTCTATGTGGTATTGTTAGAGACACAGTGAAGAACTATCCCCTAAAAAAGACTAAGGCAAAGCTTGCTCCTGCTGCCCCCCGCCCCCCAACTCCTAGGGAAAAGTGGGTACCCAAGTTTGATAGTACTTGTGTGGTTCCTCCTGAAGAGTAGGTCATGCTAAACAGTGAAGAAAGGAGGTTATTGTGTTGGGGTAAAGGCATTATGGCCACCCCAGTACAGTTAGTACACTTAAGTACAGTTAGTACTTTTATTGCTAAGTACACTAAGTACGGTGTACTTAGTGTTGTAACCTTATCCATTGATATAAAAGGTTGACTGTGTGCTTGGGGAGGTACACACATACTTCATTATCCCCACACTCTCGTGTTTACTGTGTGTGTCGGTGTGCTCTCTCTTTCTCTCTCACTCCCATGTCTCAACTGGTATCAGAGCTTGAGCTTGCACATCTCCCTCCCACTCGTCCTCTCAGCTGCAGCACGTTTTTTGTTTGCAACACTTGCCCAAACGTGGGTCTGAGCATTCGTCCAGCAGCAATAGCGATTTGAGGACTAGTAGTAGTAGCATTGTGTCGTGGAGCTCGCCAGCAGCAGCGTCTTCAAGCAGCAGCAGCAGCAGCCTAAGCTACTACATTTCGCCGCCAGCAACAGTGAGCTGCTGCTTCAGTAGGGCTGGCAGCAGCCAGCACTGCCAATGCCAGCAGCGCCATCAGTGTCACCCACAGGCGATGCCAGCAAATGCCGCCAGCGTCGCCCAGCCAGGTGCGCCCAGCCAGGCGACGCTAGCTAGCAGCGTCGCCAGGTCGCCAGCCAAGCGACGCCTGCAGTAGCCTGCCATCAGCTCGCCACGCAGGCGAGCAACCCGCTAGCAGCCCGCCAGGCCTACGAGCTCCTGCCAGGAGCTCACCAACTGCTCTGGCAGTGATACAGGCACAGGTGCCCATTGGGGGGTACCAGATCTCGTTTCAGTTGCTATTGTAGCGAAATCAGTCGCCCCCCCTCCCTCAGATTTCTTATGGTACGCTCCGTCTTCCTATAGCACTCGTGTACTTGCAGGTACAGGTGCAGTCTTTGAGCTCATTGTGAGCATTACTGGTCAAATGCAAGTACAATAAGCGGATATACAGTTTATGCCTACTGTGTGAGGAAATCCTCAACATTGGATTGTAGAATCAAGGGGCTTTTGTCGCCAGTGCCAAGTATTGGCTTGTATACGCACGCATTGCATTTATCCTCCTGTTTGGAGTTGATTCTTGCAGGATTCGTATGCATTTGTTGACCTACGGGACAGTGGAAGATGCATTGAGCACTACATTGTAGACTTGAGCATTGAATGTGCCAGTCAAATTGGGGGTTTTGCAATTGGATGCATATCAGTGCTGGGGGAAGCAATTAAATGCCTTACAGTGGTCAGTGAAGCAGTAAATGCACTCAAATTCTGAGAATTTTGCCTCCAGTCAAGGGGCTTTTGCCTAAATCCTACTCTAAACTGTGTTATACAGTTTTAGTGGTATCTGGAAGCTTGAAGTTGACAGGTTTGAACAATCAAACAGTCATTTACTGATTCTATACTTTCTGATACAGTCAGGTACTATTCTGTGTCAACTGTGGGGCTGATTACAGTCACTGTACAGAAGTACAGAGTGCAAAATACACTGCTGTTTTTCACTATAACTGTAGGGCAGATGCTGTTTTAATATCAGAGTACTGCTGATTGTACAATAGTGCATTTAATGATGCAAACAGAGTTGCTGTTCGAAAACTGTAGCAAGCAGTAAACAGTTATAATTCTCTGTTTAAGTGGGAGAAACAGTTGCAAGTGCAGTTCCTGTTGTTCCGCTGTAGGAATTAAATTTTTGAGCACAGTTCAAGTGCCTGTGTGCACTTGGTTTGCAGAGAGTCAGGCACCCAAGTGTGGGTTATATTTCTTGCTGATTGTAATGGCTTCATCCTCGGAGTCCTCTCTTCTTAATATTAAGTAGTTGCAGGGTGCTGCTAACTACCCCATGTGGAAAAAGATGGTCTTGAATGTGCTAATCCTCAGGTAGTTTCATGCTCCTATTGTACACAAAGGTGTGAACCCCACTGGCATATCTGATGATGCTTGGCCACTGGCCGATCTGTTGGCAAAGTCCACAATTGAATTGTCACTCCATGAGAGTGTTGTTTGGAATGTGGACGGTGGAACTACAGCCTGGGGTGTGTGGAAAAAGCTACAGGACACATATGAGTAGCAAGTGCAGCCACAAAGATATATTGGTTGCGCAAGTTCTTCAATCTGAAGATGAAGGAAGGGACCTCCATGGATGCACATCTCAATGAGTTTAATTCAATTGTTACTCAACTTGCGAATTAGAAGTACATGGTGGATGAGGAAACCAAGGGTTTGGCACTCTTGATCTCTCTTCCTGAGAGTTGGGATACGTTCACCACAGCTGTGACAAATGCAAACACTTTCATAAGTTTTGCAGATATCACAGGGCTAATTTTGCAAGAAGAGTAGAAGCTAAAAGCTCAAGATGCAGTAAAGCCTAACAATGCCTTGAATGCAAGGGGGAGAAGTCAGCAAAGAGGCAAATCCCAGGAAAGGGGAAAAGGCAGGAGCAAGTCCCACTCCAACAAAGATGTTGAGTGCTACTACTGTGGCAAAAAGGGACATACCAAAAAGCAGTGCTTTAAAGTGAAAAATGATAAGAGAGACAAGGCCAAGGACACTGATGCGTTAGATGCAAAGGCAATTGCACCAGTAAGCAAGGACAAGAGCAGTGTGAAGATTGAAGAGCTTCATTCTACACACGGTTATGACAGTGAGGGAGAGGTTCTATTTCTCTCTACTTTGGATGCTCATGCTCTCCATGCAGGCGGTTTTGCGGACATGCACTCTTGGATCATTGACTCATGTGCCTCATTCCATGTTACAACTTATAGAGAGTTGTTTGTCAGGTATGTAGGAGGCAGTAATGGAGTCGTGTTTCTAGGGATAATCATGCATGTAGTATTGTCGGTGTTGGAGATGTCAAGCTTGTATTTGCTTATGGTACTCAGCTTATGCTTCACAATGTCAGGCATGTACCCGAAGTTAAGAAAAATTTGATTTCTACTGGCATGTTGGATGATGAAGGTTTTGTGACCAGCTTTGGTCATGGTTTTTGGAAGGTCACCAAAGGTGCCTTGGTTGTTGCCAGAGGTCCTAAGGTTGACACGATGTATATCCTTCATGCTAAAGTATGTAATCATACTGATATTCATGCCACCGAGTTGCCAAATATTTCTATGTGGCATAGCCGGTTGGGACATATGAGCATAAGTGGAATGGAGCAATTGGCTCGCCTTGGCTACTTACCGTCTCTGAAATTTTCTGATTTAAAGTTTTCTGACAATTACAGTGTCCTCATAAGAGGAGATTAGGACATAAAGATGCTCAACTTGAGCTTGTGCATACAGATGTGTGCAATGTCCAATTGTTGGGATATTGTGTTGGTACCCTAGAGGGGTATGTTTGTGGGAATTATGGTAGCCACACAAGAGGATGTGGACTACATAAATGGATGTGGGACATTGGTCACCACAAGTTGGATGTGGCTCAGAGGATGCCACACAGTAGGCTTATGCCTTGAGACTCTCTATATAAGAGGTCTATCATTGTATTGTTCATCAAGCATTGGAATACATTGCTGAGTGGTGTTGCCTACATTGTTGTGTCTCCGTTATGGATTTTCTTGTATGGTTCAATCCTCCATGATTGTTACACTAATCTCATGTAGCCCTAGGCTTAGTGGCAGTCTCATTCAGTTTCTTAACATGGTATCAGAGCTGGTAGTCCACAAGCTTAGGTAGATTAGTGTGTTTTCTTTCATGTCTTTTGTATAGATAAGAAATATGGCAACACTTTTTATCATTTGATTTGGGAGAGATTATGTGAGAGCTTATGCAAGAATAGAGAATCAAGTTGCTGCCCATGATGAAGACCATTGTTGAGATGCTACAATGAAGGTTGCTGGAAACAAAGATTGCTGTCGAAGAGAGTTGCTAAAGATTGGAGCTGCCCATGGAGGAGGAGAACTAATGCTACAAAGGAGGGAAGGTGCTTGGAGAAAGCATAAGATTGCTGCTTTACAAATGGAGTCTGTTGCAAACGGATTGCTATCATGGTATGGTTGATCCATTATTTAGGTGCTGACTATGTTACTAATAGTTGTGATGGTTTTGTCGTTGGGATGAAGTTTCCTAAGATCTTGGATGAAGTTCAAGCTAAAGACTGGTGCGAACAATAGCATGGCTTCTCAATTTATCTACAGTTTGAGCAGAAGATGCAATGAATTGGGCGTGAGTATGGCCCAGCAAACTATCGTGCCGCCTGTTCTCTGCAGGCAAGATGATCATGAGGTCACCGTTGTTATCCTTGCTTATAAGGAAGATATTTAGAATAACCGCAATCTATTTCAGCTCGTGGAAGAGTTCTTTTTTACAACAACCTTGCCGCTTTGGAGTTCTGTACCGCTGCTGAATGCTCCATCCCAGTTCCATCTTCATCTCGATTTCTGCATAAGCTTTTGCAACATTGCCATTTGGTGTTCTTAAACAGCTCCAAACTTGAGGACGAAGTCTCCTTCAAAAGGATTTCCAGCCATGAGAAAGAGGTTGAGCTCACTCAACATGCACTCGATTTTGAGTTGTGATGGATCCCTATCAAAAGACAGTAATTTGAGGGCCTGATTGTCTCTCGGCATCTGAGGCAATCTATGACAAGCCTCACTATCAAAAGGAGCCCACTTCAAAGAAGGAAGCAGAGTCGCATGCCTCACTTGATAATGTTGCAAGTGGAAGAGAGGAACGACAGGTAAAGCCAAAGGGCTCAAATGCCATTTTTGGTGCAAATGGATCCGATGAGAAGTGTCAGCTATGCGACAGCATAAGATAATCGCAGAAGAAAGTCATTGAAGAGAAGCATAATAGCGGAAGGAGAAAATTGAAGAAGCTCGTGAGGATGACGGCTGAGAGAAAGAGATGGCTGCCTCAAAATGGTTGCTTGGGGATGAAAACCCTAAAGAGCTTGTGTGGTGTAAATGATCTTACCTTGTGTGGTTTGAATTAAGCCTTAGCCCCTTATCCTCTTATCCTTTCCATACCACTCCCTAAGATGAACCTCCATATGGAAATCAAAATATATGTCAATCTTGGTTGTGGCAAGAGCCACATATTTGGTCAATGGCATATTATGGCATAGACATTTTTGTGTCAAATCTAGTGACACATGTATTGAAAGATTGTGAGCAGTGATGTGCTCATTCACAATCTATACCTATGGATGTATTTTTAGGACACCTTTATTTGCGGGTGCCATGCCCTTGCATTGACATAAAATGGATGTAATTTTCTCTCACCCATGTTTATGAGGGTCCTCTGCCCAAGCCCACGGGTGCTCAAAAAGATATTTGATTGTGGTGTGCAGGAGTAGTGTACATTGATGATGCACAACTTGGGTTGGTTCCTTTTCCCAAACACATGGGATGTTCTAAAAAGCACTTGGGTGTCCCGCCCGCACAGCATGATGTGTAAAGTGGATGATAAGGTGTCTAGGTTGCTAGACACATGCACACACATTTGTTGAACACTCCAATTTGTCATTGAGGGGGAGTGTTGAGAGAGTGAGTTTGGCAATGCCAAATCATTGGGGGTGAGAGGTGAGATGGTCACATATGATTGTACATTGAGGAGGGGTGTTGAAATGTGCAATGTCCAATTGTTGGGATATTGTGTTGGTACCCTAGAGGCGTATGTTTGTGGGAATTATGGTAGCCACACAAGTGTGGACTACATAAATGGATGTGGGACATTGGTCACCACAAGTTGGATGTGGCTCAGAGGATGCCACACAGTAGGCTTATGCCTTGAGACTCTCTATATAAGAGGTCTATCATTGTATTGTTCATCAAGCATTGGAATACATTGCTGAGTGTTGCCTACGTTGTTGTGTCTCCGTTATGGATTTTCTTGTATGGTTCAATCCTCCATGATTGTTACACTAATCTCATGTAGCCCTAGGCTTAGTGGCGGTCTCATTCAGTTTCTTATCATTGATCCCTCTCGGGGTGATGTAGAAAACACCTGCAAGACAAGCCTTTGCAGACCCGTTGTGTGACGATAGCTCAAGAACCTGGAGAGCCTCGCTCCCAAATGGCATGAAGTGTGAAGATGATGTCCTCCCAGATGGCTACCAAGGTGGCCGATGGTGGAACATGGTGCTAGCCCATAACCCAGCTGCAGTGAGAAACCCAAATGTTCCATGCCTGTAATGATGGCTACTGTCTCCCACATGATGTCCTCCGACGAAGAAGAGGTCGATGATTAGTGGGAGGGGTTGTCTCATGAAACTCAATGTTGTGAATGCACAGGCCCTATATCATGTATGTTGGAGAGACCACATCAATGGGAAAGTCATGGCCACCCTCTAGCAACCAAGCAGCCATGCCCCATGTGAAGTCCCTCTTCGTGCCCTAAAGCCACGCCACGATCTGAAGCTCCTCACCATATCCTGTTGTGCTATTGGGAAGCTCCAAAGGAAGTGGGGGATTGCCTCCAAAGTCCCAATTGTGCATCTATGGTAGCCTACCATCCACCCGCATCTACTCCAACCAAGGGCTAATAGGAAGACCTCCATGCACTATCATCCAAAAAAATTAGGAGATCTTCCGCAATCGGAGACTGGACTAGAGGCATGTCCAGAACCTGGATTTCACCTCTCGAGGTACCTGCTGCACTACCCAATGCCTCTCTCTTGATGGAGTCCAGGCTATCACCTCCAACTAAATGCGGCGTCCTATGTGTGTAGAATAAGAGAAGAAGTTTACCTCCTCCACTCTCTCTACATGGCCTACTTTGGATGGCTAGAACCACTCACCTAGGTCCCACTACACCTCACTGAGGGGATGACCCTCCCATAACCATAAGCACCAATGAGTTGCATCCAGACTTGAGATGCAAGAGGGGTCAATCGACCACTCCTTACCCAAACGGCCCAATATTTTGACCCTCTTCCACCCTAACTGTGGCCCAAGGCTTCATCCAACTCCGAATCTTCATCTGTCAGAGACTGCAAGAGGCAACCTGAACCCACATTGTAGAACCAAGCTCGGCTGAGAGGGGGCATAGCTGAATCCAAAGAGGTGTACCCCTATCCTTGAGAATTGGTCCAACCACTATGCTACTGTGAAACTCTAAAGGCCCACCCACCAAGACTCTAGGATAGCTACCTCAATCTCTGCCATCCTCGGGCCCGTGCCCCTAAGATGTGAGAGGGTCTCTAATCGTACCTCTGCATCACTCGCGAGTCTCACCCACATCCTCACACTTTCATTGCTTCGTATTACAATCAGATCATCTGCATACAAAAGTGCAATAGTGATGTCTTCCCTTGAACTTTGTAGTAGAGATTATGATTTGCATTCGACTTCTTGTATCCCAGATTAGCAAACACTTGTCGGTTCGCCTATACGATCTTTTGGGTACTTGCTTTAAGCCATCGTGACTTTCCTTGAAATGGCAAACCTGAGTGCTCTTTCCTTGGTTCAGCATACCCTGCTTGTTTCTGCATATATACTTCGTTGTCTAGGTAACCATTGAGAAAAGAATTTTTGACATCTAGCTGGTACACATTCCATTTGCTGAGTGTCGCTAGTGATATTAAAAATAATATAGAGTCCATCTTTGCAATATGAGCATAAGTCTCAACATAGTCTTGATCATATTGCTATGCAAATACCTTTTGCAACAACTAGTCTGTCTTTCTATCCTTCAATGCTTCCATTTGGATTGTACTTCACTTTGTAAACCCATTTGTTTGCTATGGCCTTCTTTCCTGGTGGAGGGTTGCATAACTCCCAAGTGTTGTTTTTGTATAGAGCTTCCATTTCTTCATTCATAATAGTTTGCCATTCTGGCTTATCAAGTGCATCTTTGAAGTACATTGGCTCTTCTATAGCCATGATGGTGGTCATAAGAACATAATTGGTGGTTTCAATATGAATTGCTTTACCTTTCTGAGCATATGTCAATCTGGCTAGTGGTTTGCTTTCCCTTGTAGACCATCTTAATTATTGCTCTTCTCGGGATGTCTCTGGCAATTCTTGCTCTTCTTCATCAACCTTTTCTGTAGGTGACTAAGTAATTTGTGTATCTATTTCCTATGTATTTGATGTTTTCCATTTTGATTCTTCATCAAAGATTACATCTTTGGAGATGATGACCTTGCAGTTGATGGATCATATAAGTTATATGCTTTGCTTTCTTAAACACTATAACCAACCGTGATACATTTGCATGACTTCAAATCCAATTTTTTGCGATGATCATCATGTATGTGGGCATATGCTATGCAACCAAATACGCAGAGATCCCAATGCATGGCTTGTATCTAGTGAATGCTTCATAAGGTGTCATACCCTAAATTGGTTCGGTCAAAAGCCGATTAAGTAATTTGTGGTGGCAATTGCTTCTGCCCAATACTATTTCAGAAGATGATTCTCACTGATCATTACTCTAGCACTATTTGCTAAAGTACCATTCTTCCTTTCAGCTCTTGTATTTTACTGAGGAGTATTTGCACAAGTAAATTGTCTTCAAATAACATTATTTCTGCAAAAGTTCATGAATGTTGTAGACATGTATTCACCTCCTCTGTCTGATTGCATGACTTTGATCTTTTTCCCTGTCTAATTTTCTACCATGGCTTTGAATTCTTGAAATCTAAAAAATTGTTCAAATTACTCTTTCAAAAAGCAGACCCAACAATATCTATTGTAGTCATCAATGAAATTCAGGTAGTAAGGAGAACCATTGATGCTATGGGTTTGATGAAAGTCAAGTAGTAAGGAGAACCATTGATGCCATGGGTTCAATGAAAGTCAGTAGTAAGGAGAACCATTGATGCTATGGGTCTGGGCATAACCCCATACATCTGTATGTATCAAATCAAGAATACCTCGTGCTCGAGAGGTGCTTCTTTGAAAATTGGTTCTCTTTTGTTTAGCGAATCAAGATGCTTCACAAACTTTTTCAAGAAACTATAGTTTTGGAATTCCAATTGCCATATTTTGATTTCTTGACTGCATTAGATTTTTGAAATTGAGATATCCATATCTCTTATTACATACTGTGGAAAGTGGCATCTGTTGTTGTTGAGCTAACATGCTTGTAAGTTTGGTACTAAAGCTAGCACTGTGAACAAGCATGCTTCCTTGACTGCTTTTCCTACTAGTAGCTGATATCCTCTGGATTGTCTTTGATTCTGCATTCATCTCCATCGAAGATGACGTAATAGTTGTATTTTGTCATTTGCCCAACTGACAAGAGGCTTTTGCTGAGCTTTGGAACATAGAGTACATCATTCACCAAGGCTTTTGTACCAATGAAATCGTTCATAAGGACAATGCCTTTCCCTTGAACTGAATTCAGTGTGTTATTTGCAATGTACATAACATTCTTTTGTCTTTCTAATGGTTTCATCTAAATGAACCATTCTTGATGCTTTGTCATGTGAGATTACGCACCACTATAGATGTACCAAGGATCTTGATCTAATTGATTGACTTAATAACATACATTCCCAAATGGATGCTTTGTATAAGAATAATACTTGGGAATTATGTGACCTTACACTAGGAAAGAATGCGATAGCAAACAAATGGGTATACAAAGTGAAGTACAATCCAGAAGGAAGTATTCAAAGATACAAAGCCAGACTAGTTGCAAAAGATTTGCACAACAATATGGTCAAGACTATGATGAGAGACTTATTCTCCAGTAGCAAAGATGGATTCCATACAATTCTTGAAATCACTAGCGACACTCAGCAGATGGAATATGCATTTCTCAATGGTTTCCTAGATTCTGGAGACTTAGTCTCCACCTACGTGGCTAATAACCCAGGGTTAGCATAGGTTAGGATAAGTCAGTCCCATGGCACAAGGTAGTTACTAAGTATGTAGTGGATACCACTTTCTGTAATTGATAAGTAGTGGGCTAATGCAATAGTATGATGTTTTGTAACAAGGGTTGTTATACTAAAAGATATAACTGACTGCAGACTTATAACAGTCGGAATAGATCTCTACAGCTATAAAAGTCTTGTAATTATTAGATATCAATGCTCCACTCTCATGTAACTATGCAGGAACCAGCTAACTCTACTTGTAAGCCCCCCATATGAGGAGAAGGCATTTGAGTAGCTCAGTTATCCAATAGGTCCTGGTTTGGACACCAGATGGGGGCCATGTGTGGCCTGATGGCTGGACGGCTTCAGATACAGTTGGCACATCGCCAACTAGGCTACATGCAAGTGGGGGAAGGCATCCCTTGACTGACTGCACTAAGGGTAGACAGAGCATTTCTTGGGGTAGCCCACTCTCAGGTTGCGGGGCCCGTTTGGAGCCTCAGATGATCTCGGATGGTCGTGGGCCAAACGGTGACCATAGGTTAGTTGCTCTGTTTTACGCACCGGTTCTATCATATGGTCAGTGGCCCATTTCGAGACTAACCCCCAATCGACCGTTTTGGGCGAACTGGGTCGGCCACCCAATTGAGCCTAACCGACTATGACTGGTGGCTATATAAGAGCATGCCCGTGAAGCCCATTTCATCACTGGCTACAGCAACCCTTATTCCTTAGCATTCAGCCTCCATCTTCTACTGTTTCTAGCATGCCATCGAAGCTTCTTTCACAGGAGCACACGGCTGGGAGGCAGCACCATCTATTGTATTAGTTCTACAGTAATCAAATTTTTGATTCTCCATACTATCTTTTTTTCTCTCTTGCGTACGAGATCATGTTATCTATTAAGCACAGAGGTTGTATTATTTTCTTACAGTAACAACCCATTTTGAGGTTGAGTTGTTATTTATCTCTGCTGAAGCATAATACAATATATCCGTTTTGCAAATTCACTAGTTCTCTGTTGTTCTTTCATTGTTTAGTTTAGTCTACATGCAATCCGACTCTTGTTAGTCTCTTGTCCAACTCCTTGCAATTGTTGCATTTAAGTTGACGTGTGTTCTGTGTTTTCATTTGTTAAATGCACCTTGAACACATTTGGTGATCCTCACAGTGTTCATTCCTAGAGTCTCTGGTTCACATTGCTTCACGCTGATAACAATAGCAAAGACAGCAAAGCGATAACTCCACAAAAACAAAAGCAAGTCAAAGCAAAAACAATTGTACTAGATAATCTTCATCTGTGAGTATGCCACTCATAAAGATCATAGCCCAATCGAATACAGTAGCGAGGCTAGAGCGGTGAATGATCATTCATAGTTCACATACCAAATCTATGTAGTTTGCATTACTACAAAAGTCATGTACAATTCACTCACATCGAATAGCTAGGTGCAAACGACCACCGAGGCAAGCTACAACCAAATCAAGCTAGGTTGCATCAATACAGAATTCCTCAGACAACAATAGTCAGATTACCAATGGAAAGAAGACCAACAACAGACAATAACAAATCAAGACAACAATAGTCAGATTACCGATGGAAAGAAGACCAACAACAGATGACAACAAATCAAGACAACAACAGTCGGATTATCGGCGGAAAAAGAACGAGCAACAAGTGACATCAAACACAACGACAAGCAACTATAATAAACACAATCCAACATCAACGTGGAGTCACAATAGCCAGAGCAACATTTGATGCTTCAAACTCAAGAACAATCAATTGACTAAAATCCCATGAGTAAAACTTTCTCCATTTATTTCATAGAAAGCACAGTCCATGTCAAATAGGCCTGAGGAAGATATCTCTCCATGTCACGTTGATATTGCATACTTCACATGAAATAGAATTCGGGTAGAGATTGCATCACAAACAGAAGATCCAAACGACATTCTACACGACTCTGATTATATTCCAAGTGGCATAAGTTCCTCAGATAATTCACTACATAGCAGGGAATTGCATGAAGCACAAGCTGAATTACAAAAATTGATGTTGCCCAGTCCTACACAAGAATTCCTACAAAGAGCACTTGCAGCAAATATTGCAACTAATGTATTTGTGACTGCAAGATAGATGTTGAATTCCAATCCCCTCGCACCACCTCACAAAAAGAAGACCTCCCAAGTGCAAGCTAGTGCACCAATACAACCAAAGATGTAGAACCCACTAGACAAAGTAGCCAAATTTATTGGTAAAGATAAAGAAGACCCTGACAGTCATGTTGGATAGTTTGAGACAAGATAGACAGCTAGTGGATTTGGAAAATTACCAGATGCTACCAAGAAAGAACAATTTGCAACAACCTTCAATGGTAAAGCAATGAACTAGTTTATGTAGTACGGTGTTGCTCATTTTGCTGACTATGACACATTAAAAGTAGCATTCTTGAGTCGTTTTAGAAAAGAGAACTCCAGAGGATATCCTCAAGAAATTGAGAACCATGAAACAAAAAGATCTTATGGTTGAAAATTATTCTCAGATGTTTAGAAACCTCAACAGAAGACTAACAGCAAACCAACAACCTAGGAGCAATTGGGGGATTACTTTTGCAAACGATTAAGCAAAGAACTGAGAACTACAGAAGCTGGCAGGGACCAACTTGGTGGGGCAAATGACTTTAATAATATGGTAGAAGCAGCCCAACGGGTAGAAAGGAGACTTGGTATAGTATCAAAGTCCAAGAAGACAAAGAAGAAAAAGCATTCAGATTCACAATCAGATTCAAATACGGACACTGATAGTGAAACAGAAGAAGACACTGATGAAGAAGAAGCTACCTCATCATAATAAGATGAGGATGATGAAGAATATTCCAAGAAAAAGAAAGAGAAGAAGCAGAAGAAAAAAGAAAAATCCATAGCAAAAAAGGCAACAGATAAAATCTCCAAGCTGGAGAAAATGATCAAGGAGCAACTTCAAAGCTTGAAGCCCAACACCTCAAGCACCACAGCCCCAAAAGATTCCATGTGAATTTTGCAAGAAAGATAACACCATGACAAAGAAAGATGTTAGTACAACCCAAAATACAGAGGGAGGGTACCACCTTATGTACAACAACTACACAATCAAGAGCCAGCTGTACCTGCCAATCAAGTAGCGGTAGCAAGGCCAGCCCAACAAAGATATCTAAATGCAGTCCCTAGAAGGAAAATTCAGCAACAACAGGGAAATCAACAACAACAACAGTAAGGACAAACCCAGGCATGCACTTATTGTGGCATTGATGGCCATAGGCAAGGCCCAACAACAACAGTAAGGACAAACCCAGGCATGCACTTATTGTGGCATTGATGGCCATAGGCAAGGCCCATAATGTGAACTTTGATATAAAGACTCTGGGGAAAGAGGTATGCAAATCATTCATTATGATGGGAGAATGTTAAACAACAACAACCTCCAGGAGTGAATATGGTATATATAGCTCCTTTCATAATCCGGATAACAGTTACAACAATTAGAAAAGTCAAAATACTATTCATGCATTAGCAATTATGAGGTCAAAAAACACAAAGCCTCTACAAGGATTGGGAGAAACCCAAAGAGACAATGCCAAGGCAATGAATTGGCCTAATCAAAATGAGACAAGAAACAATGCATTGCAACAAGTACTTACCAACAATGCTTCCAAGGATGTCAGGAAAGAGCATCACATTAACAAAGGCAAAGGTATTAGTCAATATAAATAGATCTGACAATAGTCCAACAACAATACATCTGCACAACAAACCAAAGATGACAACTAGGCTAAAGGTCCTCAAAGTAGTCAAAAGCCATCAAAATAGATTGCAATAGATAGAAAATACACCGAAAAAGCTTCCCCGGAACAAGACGCATATGCAAAATAGCATATACATTCCGCAATCGAAACAGGGTCAGGGTCAGAAACACCAGAAAGGAAAAACATAGATATAACAGCAGAATCACAAGATGTGCTACATTCCACCATAGCAAAAAAAAGTCAGATGCCTGTGACAACAGACAATAAGTAGAAAGAAGACACCAATATACAAAACAAGAAGACCATACACTTTTTTACAAAAGCTTATGGAGTCCCAAGTTCAAATCACTCTTGATCAGTTATTGAACTTGTTGATCCCAGCCTTCAAACATCAAATTTGCAAGGGATTGCTAACACAAGAGTCAAATACATGCAAATATTATAAAGCAATGATGATGAAGAAGAGACTCTAGACATTTGTGACTATCAAGTGCCACTCATCGATGTCATATACAAAAGGCAAAAAATTCCAAAAGTTTTAGTTAATGGAGGTTCAGGTGTGAATATCCTATCAGAGGATATATTTAAAAAATTTACTATAATGAGCTAGTTCCAGCACCATTCCAAGTGAGGATGGTTGACCAAAGAAGAATCCAACCTCTTGGAATCTTGAGAGGGCAAGAAATTACAATCATGGGTATGACATTCACAGTTACATTTGTGGTACTCAGAATGGAGGAAAAAGATTCTACTTACAACATGCTCTTAGGTAGGCCATGGTTGAGAGATCTGCCAAAGTCAAGCAAGATTGGAGCTCAAAGAGAATCACTATTAGGAGGGAAAAAAGTAAATCAAAGTTAACTTATCTTCTACAAAAAGTTTTCCCAGAAAAACACAGCCACTAGAAGCAGAGGGCATCAATATGATTTTCGATATTGATGAAGATGAGGAAGAAAGTTTTCTCAAAAGGAACTCCATTATCTTTCCTATTTTTGAAATTGATGTTGTGAAGATTATTGATCAATATGTTGACTTGGATGAACAAAAACAGCAGTCCAACACACTTCCAACTCTGCTGCTGTAGGACAAAATAGAATCGGAACACAGTTAGAAAAGCTTCTGATAGCAGAATCTACAAAAAAGGATATAAATGCAGACAACAACGATGCAAAAAGATCTCTTGCTTCTACATCACTAGAACAAGCCATTCAAGACGCGAAAATTCAATTTGAAGAGCAAATGCAAAGGAGTGCCAGGGTAAGACAAGATGGTTTGGAAAGACAATGATAACCCACAAACAGTCATGATAAGTACAAATCTTCCCCCACCATTCAAAGTGGCTCTCAAAAAGTTATTAGAATAGTACAAGGACATTTTTGCATGGCATTACATTTTTTATATGAAGGGGGTAGATTCATCATTCTGTTAACATAGAATAAATCTAAAGGCTAATGTAGTACCAATCATTTAAGGGAGATATAGAATGAATCCAAATTATGCCAAATTGGTAAAGGAGGAAATTGACAAGTTGCTGAGGGTTGGTTTCATATATCCCCTAACATATGTGACATGGTTATTTCTTATTGTTATTGTTCCAAAGAAAAATGGAAAACTGAGAATATGTGTTAATTACTGAAAGTTGAATGCAGCAACCAACACTGATCCATTCCCACTTCCATTTTGTGATTCATTGCTTGATACTGTGGCTAGACATGAGATTTATAGTTTTCTAGATGGTTTTAGTTGGTAGAATTAGATCAGAATGGCTCCAGAAGACAGATATAAAACTGCATTTGTAACAGAATGGGGTGTATTTGCATCCAATGTCATGACCTTTGGATTGAAAAATGCACCACCCACTTTTCAAAAATATATACAAGAAGTATTTGCAGAGTACTTGACCTCATTCATGAAGGTATTTCTGGATGACTTCTTAGTATTTGGAAAAAGGATAGATCATTTGCATCACTTGTCACTATGCTTTGCAAAATGCAGATTTGCTAGTCTGAGCTTAAACCCAGCAAAATGTGCTTTTGTTGGCTGTCAGTAGAGGTATTCTACTGGGACATATTATCTTACAAGAAGGCATGGAGATTGACCCTAACAAGGTCTTAGCAATCCAAAATGCTAAAGCTCCAAAAAATGTCAAGCAACTACAGAGATTCATTAGCCAAATAAAATGGCACTGCAGATTTCTGAGATACCTTGCTGATATCTATTATCATCTTACAAAACTCACAAGGGATAATGAACCATTCATTTGGGACACTCCTCAAGAATAAGCTTTCAACATTCTCAAGAAGATACTGATGGTTGCTCTTGTATTACAGCCTCTTGATTGGTCTCTTCCTTTTAAAGTCTTTGTGGATGCATCAGATTCAGCAGTGGGAGTAGTCCTCATGCAACAACAATCACCTAAGTGGTTTACAAGAGTGTTTTTGGGTGTTATCTTGTTTCGCTTGTAGTGCCTTTGTGTTGCCGCTCCATCCCCCTTCACTCTCCTCTTCCCTTCTCCTTCTCCCTCCCTTCTCCTCTCTCTTCTCCCCTCTCCCCCTTCCCTCTTTCTCTCGTGGAAACACATTGCAACAATCCGGGAGCTTGAGTGACACATGTAGACGGCTCATTCTTTGCATGGCTCTCACAAGAAGTAGCTTGGAATGGAGGCTCCATTGGAATTTCTTCAAGATCCCCATGACACGTGAGTCACCGTTGAGACTACAAAACAAGGAACCAAAAGTGCACAATATACACAAATGGATCTACATGTAGCTCATCCCCAATTGGATGGTGTCGCTTACAACTCTTCATCTTCTTATAACTTTTCCTTCCTTATAACTCTTCCTCATCTTACCACTCTTCCTTGCTTACAACTCTTCCTTTGCTTAGAGCCCATTTGCAATGAGAGTGACTCCTACTAGTATGTATGTACATACATACATACATACATACATACACACTAGTAGGAGTCATACATACATACATACATACATACTATTAGGAGTCACTCTCAAGGCAGATGCATTCTAAGCAACCAAAGCAAGGCATATTTATAAGCAAGGAAGAGTTGTAGGATCCATGCAAGCACTCACATTGGAGTGACTAGGCCATGATGGGTATGGGGGGGATGGGGATAATGATGATCATATTGAAGCACTCACACTTTAACCTATGATATGATTATAAATGGATGAATGACATATAAATCCATACATCATGCATATTGTCATGATTACATTTGATTTCAAACATGGTTTCTAGTACATATGCATGTGTGCATATCTACTGAGCAAGTTTGTGTTCATGGAGTGCAATCTATTCACACACAATGGACCTACTAGGAGATACATGAACTAGGTACTTCTTTCACCTTTACCCTTTATGTATATGTGCCCTAGCAAAGGAAAAAATGGAAAATCACAATCATTAGTATCTCCCCCATACAAAAAAGTAACATTATTAAGATAAAATAGAGAGAGCCCCAAAAAGTTTCATTTTTCTTAAGGCCATCCCCCCAAAAGTATTTCCCCTATGTGACCTATCCATCCGCCTCCTCTTCACCTCTCTACCTTACCACCCTTGCTACCTCTTTGGATGACCTTCTCTTTTGTGCTTCTCTCCCTACCCTTCCCAATGTACAAGTTCACTCTTGGGTGTTTCTACCTATGTATTTTTTGTGTCCTGATTCATTTGTTGCTTGCTTTTTTGACTACTTGCTTGATCTTGTTTTTATTTTTTGTGCTAGGGTGTGTTGGTTTCCTTGCGTGTTCTTTAGTTGTGTGTTCTTTTGGCTTTTTTGGCTTTGGAGGTTCTATCATTCATTGCTATTATTTATAGTTGGCTAGTGTGTGGTTTTGGTTTGTGTGTGCTTGTCGATTCTATTGCTTGTTCATGCAGGCTTCACTTTGTAGCTTCCCTATCGCTCTCACATGTGTTCTATACCTCCCAAGTATTTGAGATCATTGCATCAGTACTCAGTGGTTGGAGTGTAGGTACATGATGACTATGTGTGACAATGGCTCGCTATGGTGGAAGGTAGAGGCGGCATGGAGATGGGGTGAGGAGGCTAGCTATGGCGATTAGGTTATGGATTAGGGTTAGGTCACATTAGGTTAAGGTAGTGTTAGATTGGGTGGATTAAGTCAAGTTAGGTTAGAGTAGGTTAATCTAGCATTGTTGTTAGTAATAACAATGGGATTTGATTTGAATCAATGTGAATTTTTAAGTTATAGATTGATCTTTTGCCATGGTAGTTTTCTATGTAAAGATAGAAAATGTTGGCCTTGGTTGCATGATGATCAGAGTAGTAGGTTATATGTTATGGATTTAAAAAGAAACAATACCCATTACATACCTATTCATGAGAGTGAAGAGATCTAATTATGAAAACAAGAAACATACCTTTTATACAAGTATCAAAATGAAGAAGAGAGGATTGCATGCAAGTGTTTTGTATGACTTCATTGCAATGTTTCTAGGAAAATAAAATACAATCTATTCTTGATATGCCAAAAATGCAAATATTCAAAACAAGAAACACTACCTATTCATGAGAGCAAATAGATCAAAATTGAAAACAAGAAATGTCAAAAATTCAATATTGAATGGTACCTGTTCATGAGAGCAAACATATCAAAATTGAAAACACGAAACATCAAATATTCAATATTGAAATGGTATGTGTTCATGAGAGTGAAGAGAGTCAATATTGAAATGTTCCTTTTGATATCAACATTAAAATGCAGAAGAGAGGATTACTTGAAAGTTTGTTGTATGACTATTCATTGGAATTTCTTTGTGCTTTTAATAGAATTCATTACAGCAAGATAAATTTATAGGATTACAAGGAAGATTAGAAAGCTTTCCTTTTCATGAGTAGCTAAATAATATATGTAGACAAACTTTTCTTCAAGATGTATCATTTCCTACAAAGACAATAAAATTTAACACTAGAATCTTTCTTTCGGAATTTCAAATTTACAAGACACCTAACACTTCTATTTTAATTGTAATCATATTATAGTAGCAAGAATGCTTTTGTTTTATGAGAAGTTTTCCAAATACAGTCTAGAATCACATTAAAAGTATCTTTGCTAGTAGTACAAACTATTGTAACATAGTCTCAATGGTGGTTAGTTGCACTCCTTGTTCTTGTACCCACTAGCTTAAGACCCTACGGTCTACCTTTCCCTTTCTGCCTCCTTGTTGATAGCTTCCCCCCTGGCTCCACCATCTCCTTCCACCTGAAATCTACCTCCACCATTTCCCTCTTCCTGGGATCCACCTCCCTTTGTGCTTGCCTCTTGCACCTCCCTGCCCTTCTACTCTTTCATGCTACCCTCCTCAGCTTGCTTTCCCACCTCTATTTCCTTGCACTAGTCCCCCCGCTTTTTTTTCCCCCACCTCGTTTCTCTTCTCTGTTGAGGATTCATTTCAACATTATGTCATCATATGTGCATATAATTAACCCAAAAGTAAAGGGTTGGAAACAATAACCCTAACCCCAACCCTAAAGGGGGTTGTATATATTCATCATTTTCAAATAATACTAGTGTACAATTAGTGATTTGTGGTGTTCTCTCGAGATGTTTCCTCTCTCCTCATCTCCACTCTTCTCCTCTCCTCTCTTCATATTTTTTCACGATATCAGAGCTCCCTTGCCTTTTGCGCTGAGGCATAGTGTCCCTAGAGAGAGTGTGATTGATTGAAGGATCGAGATTGAGTGCTTCATTCTTTCATTTTGTCGACGAAACAAAATTTTCGTCCATTCATTTTGTTGTAAGAGAGATTGAGTTCTCATTCCATTATGAAAAATTCCATTCATCTTCTTGAGGTTTTCATTCTATGAGAAAGTTTCTATTCAGTTTATTTTCTGCTCAAAGATTTTGTGAGGATTTCTATTCATTAGATTTTTGGGATTTATGGTGGAGATTTCCCAATTATTAGAAGAGAGAGTCTCTTGTTTCTTATCTCTATGAGAGAGATCTAAGGAGAGATATCTACTCTCTGATTAAGAGCGAAGGAGTAAAATAGACTTCTGAGACTCTGTGTTATGATCCTATCTACACAAGCACCACACAACCTAAGCAAGGCTCCTACAACATCAATTGTTGCAATGACCTGTAGCCTCTACATATCCAACCTTCAATAGCCACTGCCTCTAAGTGGCAATGAGCTACTTCGACTGAAGCATACCACATGGCGATGCCTAGGTGGCTTCTATTCCAAAGCTACGACACTCGACCTCACAGTGCCAACATAGTAGACCGATTGATTCACAATAGTGCTCATCTACAACATCCTATCTACTACTAAGCCACAGAGTTGCCATCAATAGGACTCTCCACCACAACACAACTCTACAGTGAGCCAAAGGATCTAGCAACTCACAATGCTTCTCCATAACAGCTGACTTGGACGGACATGCTCTCCCAGCTCCCACATCTTCAACAATGCCCCCATCAATCTCAGCCACTAAATGAGGCAACTACACGTATTCAATGGCAACTAATGAGCTCCTACCATCCAAGATGACCAAGGTTCACGTAATGCCCCAAAAAGATGCCTGAACCTCAAATAATGAGCACCTCTAGCCACCTGTGCTAGACTTCATGCAACAAATGCTAGCGACCAAAGCTCTCCAAGGACTACCTATTGTAATGCCAAGCTCCTACACACCAACTCCTATGACCAGCTCCAAACTCAAAGCACTAGCTCTAAACACCTCAAATAGCCATAGCCTTCCAATGGCTACACAACATCAATGTCCAAATGATAGACTCCCATCAATGCATCATCAACGTAGCTTGACACACAAACCTCCATAGCCGTGAAACCCTGAACAACATTCCAGACACATCAAAGCAACAAAAATTCACATGCGACAGTCTGACACTAAAAATCCACGCTTAATAGAATCTGACATTTTGATAGAATCTCCAAATGATTTTGGTGCATCCAACAAAATATTTAAAGATTGCACTTGATACAGACATTTTTTTTCATCGCATATTGAGTATATTTCCTGCACCATGTCTACCACTAGCAATCTCAACTTGAATATATATTTCATAAATAAATGTAATTGTAAGGAGAACCCTAATTGTAGAAAATGATGACCAAGAATTTGTCACCAACGGATGGCCATTGGAGCTTGGATGTGGACCTTGGATTGTGTCTTTGGTATACGGAGTGGATGGTGGAGTGGGTGAACACCACTAAGGCTAATGTGCTCCAAAAGGATTCTAGTAGTGAAGGTAGAGTGAAATGGCAAGAAAAGTTACAGTCACAAGACAACCAAAATTGAGGTCATCACTTTTTCCGAGTTAGTTAAAAGGAAGGTGGTGGGGCAAGGACAGTTTGCATGTTCCACAACAAGTAGTTGCTAGCTTTTAAAAGACGAGGCTGCATGGCATGGGGAAGGAGGGTTGAGGGAAAAGGGTAGTAAAGGAATAGCTCCAAATTGGGGATGAAAAAAGAGCGAATCAATGGCCAGGATTTTGCATGAGACATAAAGGTAAGGCTGTGGATTGTGAAGACCATAATAACAAGGTAGCGAACCACCTGCTTAGTGGTAGTTATGTGTATATGTATGCAATGGAGTGATCACTCCAATATGCAAAAGTTGTTCTTGATCTTGTGTTTGGATTTGCATTGTTGGTACATATGTGATCTAATTGAGATCCATAAGCAGTTGTTGGTTCTTTAAATTGTAATTTGTAGTTTAAGGTATGCATAATATTTCAAGGTTTGTTGCTTGTGGTGTTTGTTGTGCAACATGTCAATGTTCAAATCTCCAACCAATATGGTATTAGACTCCTTGATTTTTGTCTTGGCTAGTATTTTTTGTAGGTAGGCTATGAATAAGTTGTATTTAGTAGATGGTGATCTGTACACATTCATGATGAAGTATTTTTTTATTGTTTTTTGAATATCGATGCATGTAATTTCTATTCCTTTGTCATTGTAAGTCTCACAATCATCAATTCTTATACCATTGCGAATGAGTGTGCATGATCCAGAGTGTGAGAAGTAAGTGATTGACACAAAGTTTGAATTGAAGATTTTTCTAGTATTTTTTAATTGTGTTTCTTGGAAGCAAATGACAACATATTCCATTAGATGGATTGTTGCTTTCACATCTTTCTCATATTTTGCAAGGGATCTTGTGTTCAAAGACTGAATGAGCATTGTGTTAGTGCATATATCCTGCAAGCGTGTTTGCAATATTGTTTTGTAAGATGCTTGATGGGTGAGGCGATCCATTTCTTTCTTCATGCCATTGTCCACATTGAAGTTATATTAAATTGCAATGGCTCCACTAAGTATAAAGTTTCTATATTTCTAACTCTTGATAAATCTGTGTATGCCAAGCCATGCGCACACACTCCTTTTGGCAAGAATGCAACTTTTTCCATTGTTAGTCCTTGAGCTCTATCGATAGTTCGTGCTGCTGCTAGCTGTATTGGGAATTGCTCACGCGTGAGTATGCTTGCTTTTTATGGACCAATTTGAACTTCTTTTGTCACTCCAAATATTGGTGTCCATTGATTTTTAATACACGTGTATGCTTGTTGGTTTTCTTTTTTAGATTGCATGCCAATGTCTTCGTGTGGAAATAGGATCCATACTATTGGTTTTCCATTGTGAAGTGGTTGATGCCATGAAAATTCCATTGTGAAGTGGTCAATGTCATGAAAATTCCATCCGCTCCATTTACTAGTTTGTCCTATTGGTTGATATTACTAGAGCAAATTTCAACTAACATGCCTTCTTTTATTTCTATTGTTGTATGTAGTCCATTTGTAACCTTTGGATCCTCTAATAGTTTTGATTTTGTGCATAGTGTGAAAGTGTCCCTTTTCCCGCAAGATAGTTCCAATACCTTTTTATTGTGTTTATTTGTTTTGGAGTTTATGTAGAATAGGTGTGGTAATGTGTGATCTTTTGGAATTGGATGCAAGCAATTTTTGTTAATGTAATTATTTGAGCTTGTGTGTGTGCGCAATTTCTGAAGGAGTTCAAAGCATTTATGAAATTGTTGTTGTTTTGTCTGATTGTAGTCTTTAGTTCATAGCATTGTGGTTTTGTGTGCCAGTATGTGTTTGCCATGGATTGCATGTCATCTTCTTCTTTTTTGAAAACCCAAGAGTCTTTCATGGGTTTAGCTTGATAAAAATTACCACACGTGATCACATTGATGTTCCCAAAGTATTCGGAGTAGTAACCCTTCAATGTTCTCTCATTCTTAGGTCTGCAAAGTCCATAGTTCTCTTTCCTACCAATGAAATCTCGTCAAAAAATGAGCAAAAAATATGAGTTGCACTTGTTGATATAGTGATCTTAGTGTGTCTAGTTTTTCTCTTGGAAGGGACGTTAGGTTTTTTGTATGTGTGGGTAAATGCAACACAGAATGTATTCTATTGCCATTGATGTTTCACGCTGCTTTTCCTGTATATGCAAGCATTAAAACTTTTGGCAAGTCGAGGTTAATGTCCATTATGTTTTGGTTGTACTACTAGTATCGAAGAAGTCCTTGTACTAATAGAAGGAGCAAGTATGTTTTCCCTATTCCTGTTGACCTCTCGTGAGGAATAAATTTAACTTGACAAAAGGTTCAAGCCTTTTTTGTATCATAACATCATCAAACAGGGATCTTTGTTCTTTATTTAGTGAGCATAGATTTTAAAAGTATTTGTTGTTGTCCATACAAATTTGTTGTTTTATGCTTATTATGAAATGGTCTATTCTTGTTTGCTTTTGCAATGTAGGTATGGCCAATCCAATGTCGTAGTATTCTTTGTAGCTCTCATTTTGCATACAATAGTTGTTATTGTTATTATCATCTTCTTGTGTTCTATCATTTGTGATATTCTCTTCTTCTATATTGTCATTGTAGCAATACTTATATTTCATCCTATTATCTTCTATTGTCTTTATTCTTTCATGGTATGCTGTTTGCCAACTTCCATGTTCTCGTTTTTTTTGAAAGGGTAGTATAGCAATAATTGTTCGTGGTAGTAATTGTCAGGATCCTTGAATTTATTAAACTTCATGAACCTTAAAATTTTGCCTTTTTCCTTTTTTTGTAGTTGTCTCCTGAGTGATTATAATCTGATGCGAATGTTGCTATAGGTATATGTTGTTCATGTGTGCTCTTCTGATATATTTGTAAATCAGTGATTCATAAGATATGTTTGTTGAGTCGTTGGGAAGTTTGTGTACTATGTCCTTTTGCTTTAGCAAGAATGTTGTCTTCTCTTTCTCATTTGTATTGATGAACTGGAAATCTTGTGTGGATCTATGCAAAGGTAAAGATAAAGTAATGAAGGAAGCAAGTTGTGCACTCATTTGTTGTGAGTGTAGGAATGTGTTGCCCATTTTTCTCATGCATTCTTGTGTGGTGGAGCTTTCTTGCATGCATGCTGTCATTGTATCTTTCAATGTTTTTGTTATTGTGTTGTCCATTTTAGTCATGTATGACATGCAATAGGATGTTGCTGCATAGGGATCCATAATGAATTGTATATCCATGTTAGATTGCCATAAGTATATTATTTTTTTGTTGAACGCATTAGTGAATATGTCTTTTGGGTCACATTTAAGGAACAATGTTGTTTTTGTGATCGTAGATTGTAAGGACTTTATACATGACCACAGGCCTATGTCCAAGTGTTACAACCAATCGTTGAATGATATTGTTGTGTTTGGTTCCAACTTACTAATTTGTTCTTGGATTTTTTGGTAAATCTATTGGTATACAACTCTATCTTTGTTGTCCAGTGGGGCAAGGATCATTGTCTCATTCAAGGGAGGTTTTGGATCGTTAAACTGGCAATTCTTCCTTCTTTTCTTTGCGCATGTTGTTGTATGTTTATGTGTTTGTATTTCTTTTATGTTTTCATTTAAGAAACTCTTGTCACATGTGATGTGTTTGCTTATGAAATTTATAATTTCTAGCTTGTTTTTTGAATTGTATGTTGGCGCATTCTTTACCCAGAGAATTCCATGTTCATGCTAGCTCCCTCGACTTTGGAATTCAGTTACGGTGAAGTAATCAACAACATTTCCTAGTATTGTAGAGTCTTTTAAGAGGAGATAACATTAATTGTAGCTTGTGCACGTAGTACCTAGCCCACAATGCAGAATTTTACCAAACTAGGTGGTTGATTTTCCTATTTGTCGAGGCCTCAGTAACATCGTTTGTGTTGGAGTTATATCTTCTTTGTAGAGCATTGACTAGTGGATTCCATAGTCGTTCAGTGCACGAGAATGTAATGAAGAAGGTCGGTGGCCCTAGCTGCCTCAGCATTGCAAAAGCTTCTTTCCTCACTTTTTCCTTGTAGTCCGGAGAGGTTTGGAGGCTCTCAAAGTCTCGATAGCCTATTCTCGATTTTAGTATGCTCTCTATGTTAGTATTGTTCTTCACGTCCTTAGCGTACAACACTTTGTTTTGCAACATACCTTTTCTTAGTCGCACCCATATGGATTGATGTATGAGAACTTTTATTGATTTGAAAAATAATTTTGGAATGTTGTGGGAGAATTTCAAAGACTTGTGCATGATTTCCCATTTCACAATGTCCAAATAAGTTAGCTTGTCATTATCAACATGTCTAGGACATGCGAAGAAGAGTGTTGGAAAATTCAACTCTTCGCTATGCTTGTCTTGAAAAAGGCCCAAAGGCTTTTGATTCTCCCCTGGTGCAATGTGAGTCACTTTTGTTTCATATTCAATAATTTGTTCGGCACTCAAGATATTGCACGAATCAATGTGTCAGTTTCAATATCTACTTATTCCTCATTGTCTTGAGTATTGATTTTACTTTCTATTGAGTTTGTATTGAAATGAAGTTGTTGCATTTCTAGTACATGTTTATACCACTCATGGTTGATAGTCACATTGTTTTCTATATATAAAGGTTTGTCTATGAGAGCTTTAAGGGCTCACATCAAAATTTTTGGTCGAACATTGCCTATTGCATAAGTGGATTTATATTCTAGTTTTTTCTTAATTCCTATTTTTATTGAAGCTTCGTCCTCCAAAAATCTTGGAAGAACATGCTAGATTTTGTTTGTATCAGCTATGACATTTATGATGCTCCTGGAGACCCCCAGTTGTCCATTGAATCCCAACTCCTTGATTTGTATGAACTCGATCTCGGGGGCAACGAGATGCTCTTCAATTTTGGTTAGTTAATTGACTGGAACTAATGGTTCATTTAAAGCGATATGTATTGGCACAAAGTACTTGGGACTTGAATTAAGCCTTATTCATGTATTACAATCACCTCAAATTTTGTATGCCTTCTCCTTGTAAAATGTATTTGCATTTCCTCTTTTGGAACAAATCCAATCGAATTTGTGTTTCCAAGGGTAGATCCTATTTTTTCCAAAAACCAATCTTTTGCAAGAGTAGCAATCATTTGTTAGTGTGTCCTTTATTTGTTTCAAGTATTTTTTAACATGTTTTGAACAATGATGGAACAAGGACATGTAAATTTATTCATTGAGATTTTCATCAATAGTGATTGAATCTCCTCATTTTCTTTTTGTTCACAAGGTAGAAGTGGATTGAACACTAGTGTTGTTCTTCTCTTGGAATGCTCAACACACTCATTGTCTTTTGTTTCAGTCAATGTCTTTTTTAATTGTGAAACTTTCCTTCTAATGGAGGTGTAAGATATATTAATTATATTAATTGTAGGGTAGAGTTTTCATGTTGTTCATCATTTCTTTGATTGACTTGTTTTTTCCTTCTAAGAAAATACTGCTCAAACTTGCTTCCATTTGATCACTCCATATTTTCCTTCTGTCACAATTAGTACTTGTTGTGCATGGAAACGTGTTCATGTGTGGATGTTGTATTGTGATTTGAAGTAATGTTTTCTTGCCCCCTAGATTAACATTTTCAAAGCAAAAATAGCCGATATCATCGCTACCGTGAAACAATTCTATTTTAAGTGCAAATACCTCTATCAAGGTAGACATCAAGAAGATGTCGTATGTAGAGACAAGGAAGTCTTCTCTTTGCAAGTGAATATGATATGATTTTGCACTTGTCAGTTTTCAATAAATTGAGGGAGTCAAAGAATGAATTGTTCCATTTATTGAATTCCTCATTGTTGGTCTCCAAGATTTCGGTAAGTCTACGAAGTATGGAAATGTGAAAGTTTACTAAGTAAGAAATACAAAGTAAGATGCACTTATTGCTAGGAAATTGGGAGATAAAGTTTTCATCGATATGGATGTTACACAATGACTTGTTATAATTCATTTTAGTTGTTCTATTTGAAAATACATGTGTTAATTCATGTAAGAACAATTTTATGAGAACAACATCTTCATGTATGAAATGATGTCAAAAGAGGAAAATATATATTGCAAGGTTAAGTAAAAAAAGAACTTTTGGAGGCAAACACTAATTGTTTATTGCATATAAAATTTGATGCAAAAAATGATGAAGGTGTTAAGGATGAAGAATTTTTGTGAAGTAAATGTTCAAGATTAAAAAGAACTATGAAGAAGAAGAATAAATTGCAAAGTATCAGAATCTCAAATTTGAATTTACTTCATCTCCAATAATGATACAAGGAGGAAATAACTTTAAAGAAGAAACTCAATGAGTGAATACAAATGATGTGTGCATATTATAAACTATAAAGTTACAAAGCTTGTTAATTCGCTTCTTGTTGGACCTCTTCAACCTTTGGTGCAATATATGCAGTCACCATATTAAACATGTTGATTAAGAAGCGTCCTTCAATTCTCTTGTTGAAAAGATAAGATTTGAACAAGTGAGGATTGTCTTGAAGGAGATCAACAAATGGTCGAGGCAACTGCAACACTTTGTCCACTATGTTGTCTTTCAGGATAACCTCCACCGTAGCTCCCCTGGAACTTCTTACAAGAGCCTTGATTTGGGAATTTTTATAAGTGAAGTTGTCTTGTTGCATGCCAAGAAAATTACTTTTTCACGTTCCCTTGAGATTTTGTTCTCTTTGCAAAGAGAACAAGTAGGCTCATACAAAGCAGCATTCACATCACTCTCATCACAGAAAGTGTGCGAAGGACCTATATGAAAATCAAATGAGTTAATACATTAATTATTAGAATTGAACATACAAATAAAGAAAACTATGTTGTATCAATTGTTTTAACAAAGGACCTGGTTTCCATAGCCAATATGTTGTATTTGTGTGGTAAAAACTCTTTGAAGGAAAATTGTCAAATTTGGATCTTTTATTGGTGCAATGATAGTAATGTCGAGCATGTTCAACATGATGGGTTGCATGTTCTTCTTGAAATCAACATTGTGAAGAATAAATTGCCCTTCACCAAAGACCTTAAATCTTTCAGCCACTTTGATGTAGTCAGCATGCCTATTGGTCCAAAAAGTGAGCTGTAAGTATGATGAAAGATACCAATACAATCAATGCTTACTTGGTTTCTAGGTTGCATGAGTGATTTGTTCTTAAAAGTGACACAAAAGAGAAGAAGCTTACTATGATAAGATCATCGGAATACTCCCTGTCCCCCACAATAAGCTCTTCACGTTGCTTGTAGGAAGCACCAAGCTTTAAGACGGTGACTACTAGTGTGGCTAAGGGTAGCTGCTTTCCTTTACCTTTGTTAATCTGATTTTTGCACTTTTCCTTGTATTCAGCAATTGTTTGCTCAGGATAGATCTCAAAAACCACACTAAAAGGAGGAATGCGCTCAATACGGGTGGAGGGGTCAAAGGCTATGCTATAATTAGTGTAGTGCCACCATCATTCCTAGGATTCTTTGTGCAAATTGAGAAGTTGGTCACACGAATGCAATCTCCAACATTGAGAAACCTAATAAAATTGGTATAATAGAGCTCCTCTATGTGCAGAGTTATACAACCTATGCTCTTCCTATCTACAAGGTCCACTTTTAAGCACTTTGGATAGTTCACATTTGAGAGCATGAAAGTGCCATATTTATTAAGAACCTTTCCATCAAATATGGCATTCTTAACAGGAAGGTCAATGTCGGGAACTAAGATTGCATTAATAATAACAGGTCCATTGTTCTCCTCTTTCACCCAATTTTCTACCTCATACAAGGCAGGGAAGGTGACAATATCAACAGATGGAAAATTCTCCTCTTTCACTGTTATAAACCTTGGCTTCTTTTCGAGAGAATTGGGTGACTCAAATAAGGCTCTTTTCACAGGGCTTTCGATTTGGACAATATGAGGAGGGGAAGAGGCTAGAAGAGAGGCAACACCATTAATAAAAAACGGACTAGCAACATGGGTGTTTGAAGGGGAGGCCTCTTCAGTTACAACATTCTTCCTTTTTGAGTCTAAAACAATAAACACCTCTGTTCACAACAAAATTATAGTCAAAAATCAGAAAGCATTGGTATATTTCTTTAATTTTCTATTCTATGCTTCAAATGATTCCATTCAATGCTTGTTGCTTTGATGTTTATTTTTCTTAATGTAGTGAGGAAAAATACAGATTACATTACAATATCATCATTACAAAATCATATTCAATGCTAATAACTCTATATATTGTATTTATCTATGGAAATTAGCAACACTACTTTTGCATGATGTTTTTAAACCTAAAGTTTCAATTGAACTACTCATGTATTCTAATCTGCTAATAAACAGAGAGAAAAGAATTTTTTTTTAAACTACAGTTTCAAGGATTTGCAAATAGACCAAGAGAAGACTTTTTTTTTAAAAACCACAGCTTTGATGTGAATATTGATGTATTGTGGTATGCGGAAATACAATATCTAACAAATATAATTGAATAGGACAAAAACAAAAAATTCTATTCATGACACGAAACGCAACTATTTACTATCTCCATCATACAAATACAGAGAAAATTTGCTATGTTTAGTAGATTTCTTTACAGAATACTATCAGTATTTTTAAGTGAAGACTGTTGATTCAAGGCATGCACTAATTTTCAATTGTTGTAAATTACATGTTTAACCCTAAAAATATAATGTATATGCTTTCTTAATTGAAATAAAACACCTAAAAAAGACATCAATTATTAGGTACAACCTACATAATTCAAACAAGAATGACTTAAAAAGTGCTCGAATATATTACTAATCTTTTCAACAAGTTTGAACTTAGTGTTGGGAATTGAAATAGTTACAAAAGAGAATATTAAACAAAACTGAATTTTATAAATGGGAAACATGGCATTAGTATTAAAAAAGCGAGTGCTTCTGAAAGTATCCAAATAGTAACATACAACTTTGAACATAGAAATACTTTGCTCCTCTACAGAGGACAATAATTTTTGAAATGGACAAGTTTAGAACTGTTTATTTCAAAAGGAATATATAAATGTTGGGGGCTCCTAAAGTACCTACTCAAGCAAGCAAACCATTCAAGTAACAATTAACCACAACGAAGTAAAATGACACCATTAAAGGTTTAGGCATGCTGCATTATCACAGAAACACACCAGCATAGTTCACAATAAAAGACCAAAACAAAACACACAAGCAGTGCTACTGTCTTACAGCCACCATATAGCAAATGAACTAAACAACAAACAGAGTTCTGAACAAGGACACACAACAACGCAAAGAGCTAGACAAAGCTACTCCATCAGTAGTAGCGAGCAAGCCTTCAAAAAGAGGACAGCAAGCATGGGCAGAATGAACAGGAGACTGCCCAACGTTTCTGTCAGCTTAGACGAAGTTCACAAAGAGGACAGCAAGCATGGGTAGAACGAACAGAAGACTGCCTTCAAAACAAGCAGAAGTTCAAACAGAAGCACTTCTCTCAGGCAAGAGTTACAAAAGCTCCAGACCTTTACAGTTGGCCATTTCGACGTCGTTTGAAACAAATGAACCACAACCCGCAAGACTCATAAACTGAGAGGGAGACGTTCACAACACCAACCAGCAAGACTCGTCTACATTACAAGAGAAAGCATGCTTAAATAGACACACACGCATAAATAAAATGAGCCTCACATGCACAAAGCAAGTTACATGACCTATCTAAGCTACGAGCTAACCGAAACAATAAGCCCCCATTTACTTGTTAATAAACCCCTTAAACATTTGATAAAGCATAAAAATGCTCGTAAGATGTGGGGAATGGAATCTACTATACTAAACAAGAATGATAGAAATGAATTAGCCTAATGTACGTCGTATTCTCCTCCATAGCTCGCATACTTGCACCAAACACGCACGAAATCATTCGCAAGAAACCAGAAACCATTAAAGAATGACAACTCAGATTCAACCATTGTAGTCAGATCCACAAATAGTATATTGCAGATCTGCATGCAAGATCTGCTTAGAGCGAACGACCCTTAGAACCACATGCATGATCTGCCATAGCCGGAATACTAAACCACGTTGGCCAACAGAGATCCAACGTCGAAGCCAACGGAGATCCAACCGCGTCAGCCACCAGAGATCCAATCGCGCCGCCCAATAGAGATCCAACAGAGGCGCTCGTCGACCGGATTACAACGGAGCAAATAAACAACAGAGGCATCGGTCCACGGGATTACGACACCACCTCAAAGAAATGGTGAAAACTGACAGCGAGGAGACGGCCACTGGAGGGCAACCACCGGACGAAAAGGAGAGACACGACCATCGGACACAACTGTAGAGCAACCGATGGGCAGAGAGAAGAGAGTAGTGAGGAGAGCCACTGGAGAGTAGAGAGGGAAAGGAGAGAAGATAGCCATGAGCCGTGAGTCGCAAGCCGCCACAGAAGGAAGGAGACAAAGGCATTCACCACCTCACAACAAAACAAAACATGCAAACCCTTAAAAATCGTAACCCACCTCTTATAGCCTTAAGCACTCACTAGACCACACTTAAACCCAACTAACACTTGGTCAAATTGACCAAATGAATGTATCCCCAAACAATGGCTCTAATTAACAAAAACTAACACCACAACCCCATAGGACCCTGCAAGGCCAAAAAGGGTAGCTTATTGTGCCATAGGGATAGCCTCTCAATTGGAGTTACGAAGAAATCATGTAATCGAGGCTAGCTCGGTGAACCTACAAAAAACTTTTGACATTGCTCTAAAAAATTTGTTGAAAGCCCGCCTCATCGACCTCTGGATCATCCTCGAATTCCCAGCATTTCATTCTCGCCATGAGATGCCTCTGCTACCATTGCCTTGGAGAATATTATACCTATCGAGGCTTGCCCTTCAATTATAGTGAGGGCGATATATATGAGTTCTTTGTAGGTCTTGATGTGGTGGACGTGCTGCTAATTTGGAATCAAGGGTGTTTCTCTCACCCTGGGCACATGTAGCTTTTTTGGGGTGTTTTAGGTAGGAAATGCCTACCAGAAGGCAATCGGATGCCTGACTCATGCAATCAGACTACACAGGCAGGCAAGGTCTGGCAAGAGGGGGATACTAGGTGCTCCGATGGAAGTAGATTTTGCCTTCTAATGCAACTGTCAAAACATGGGATAGCAATACGTTGAGGTGTTCCAATGTAAGAAGCAATATTATCATCTGGTTGGGCAAGCCAAAATTTTAGTCAGTTTTTTCCAAATTCAGCTGATGGAAAATACACTAAAGGGTGGTTTTTTTCTAGCATGGATGGGATTTCTTCTGCTGTGTCGACTATGATTGAATCTTGAATGGCTCAGTGTTGTGATAAACCATATATGAGCCATAGACTGGTAACGGGGAGCAATACTACTCCTCTACGATCAGAAACCATGGTATAAGTCCCTCTGTGGAGCAATATGCATGCATGGATGTTGACTTGGGCGAGGAGGATTGTTGGAAGAGGCAGAGGACATGATCCTCGATGATGCTATTGATGCAATTGTCGATACCTTTCTTTGAGGAGGTTCTGGTGGCTGTGGGCTTGGTGGCTTTTCTGGTAGTGGATCTGGCGGTGGGCATAGCGAACTAATCATGTATGAGCAGCTTTTCAAAAAGCCAGAGTCGAGGCTGAGCACGACGCCGACAGATGGAAGGACAAACCTAGGAAGTGGCATTTTATAAAAGGAAACTTTGAGCAGTTGATGAATCAAAGAGGTGGAAGGAGCTCACGGGTATTGAGGGCTGTAAGAAGGAAAGCCGTTAGATCAATAAGGTGCAAACCCACAACGTGGCTGCAATCATGATGGTGCCAATTTTGAGCTCAGATTAAGAAAACTGAGTACTGAAGCCGTGCTTTGCACGGGCAAAGATGCATGACCATCCTCAACCACTCCCCATCTGAAGGTGGATCTTTGATTTTTAAATTGGTAATCAATTCATCTTGCATTCTTGGATTGGATTTTGAAATTTTGGCCAAGTCTTAACCCATGGCTTTGAGACCTTCCATCTCCTCATTTCATTCCATTAACCTTCTATCTCCTCCTTCCTCCCGAAGGTGACCTTCCATCTCCTCCATTCCATTGACCTTCTATGCCCCTAAAGCTGCCTCTTGTCTTTCCACCTCCTCCCCAAAGCCTACCTCTTGTCTTTCCACCTCCTCCCCCCTCTAAGCCTCCTTCCAAGAGCTCCTTCTTTGTGACATGTGGAAGGCTCTTCTCCTCCAAGCTGCCACATGTCCTTTTTTTTTTTGGGTGTTCATGGTTTAATAGATTAAAGATACACCGCTTTGCTTACTGACGATTAGCAATACACAGATACAAACTCCCAACAAGGGACTTATACGTAGAGAAGCACGAAAGAGAAGGTGAGCCAAAAAGATAGCAAGGGTCGTAAGGTAGAGAGGTGGTGAGGAGGCTGACGGATAGGGTAATAGTTTTGGGGGGATGGCCTTAGGAAAAATGAAAAATTTTGGGGCCCTCTCTAGCTTAGCTTAATCATGTTACTCTTTTGTATGGGGGAGACACTAATTATTGTGATTTTCCATTGCTAGGGGGACATATACATAAAGGGCAAAGGTGAAAGAAGTATCTAGTTCATGTAACTCCTAGTAGGTCCAATGTGTGTGAACAGATTGTAGTCCATGTTACACAAACTTATTCCATAGATATGCACATATGTTAGGATGGTGGCATGTTGCTTTTACAATTACAAAAAACCATGTTTGATAATGACAATATACATAGTGTATGTATGTATATATTTAATGTACGTATATATCTACACATGCATATGTATTAGAAAATATGTTTGAAATCAAATGTAATAATGACAATATGCATAATGTGTGGATTTCTATGTCATGCATCCATTTATAATCAATCACAAGTAAAGCGTGAGTGCTTCAAGATGGCCATCCCCATCCCCATCCCCATCCTCATCCCCATCCACATCATGGCCTCGTCACTCCAATGTGAGTGCTTGCATCTACAACTCTTCCTTGCTTAGAAATTTACCTCGCTTTGGTTGCTTAGAGCGCATCTGCCCTGAGCGTGACTCCTACTGGTATGTATATATGTATGCATGTATGTATGTATGTACATACATACCAGTAGGAGTCACTCTCAGTGTAGATGGGCTCCAAGCAGAGGAAGAGTTATAGGAGCCATGGAGTGTGAGTGACTAGGCACGATGGTACTGAGGAAAGGACCTAGGGAGGCCTACATGCGAGCAGGGGTAGCCATCGGGAGGCAGTAGGTAGACAACGACATGGACCAATTGCTTAGCCATGTTCTCGGGTTGTGCCAGGGTAGGGGTTGAGCGACGCAGGTGGTGGAAATGAGCATGTGTGCTGTTGAGAAAACTTTGTTGGTGGTGACATATGGGAAGGTGGAGGAGAAGAGTCAAGACGAAAGGCCCATTCCAAGGTCCAAAGTTTAAAGCAAACAAATATATAGGCTGTGTACACTTTGCACTTGCACTGCACGATGATCACGCCTGCTCTCCCACCCCGTTCCCCTTCTTCCTTGTATCTTCTCCTCTTCTCCTTCCCACATTGCTCCTCTTCTCTTTCATGGCTTTGAGGTTTTCCTTCTCCCCTTCCATTCTCCCTTCCCCTTCCTCCTCCTCCCCCCTTTCCCCCTCCCACTCCCCTCCCATGACTCTCACTCAACACCATTCCTCCCCTGCTTGGGCTCCCATCCTTTCCAAGTCTTCTTCACATCTCCCCTTCTCCAGCATCCACAGCATCTCCACGGCCTCCAGGTTTCGCATCATGCGGCCGCAATTTGTCTTCTGCCTTAGCTTACACCTCGGACGGAGCTTTATTTCTTCCCGAATCTGGGATCTGTTCTGCCCAAGCTTACACATTCCTTGTTTTCGTGACCCAGAACGGGAGAAACTGGGAGCCTCCTGGATGAGAGTGGTACTTTGACTCTAGCAAGCATCAGAGATTCTCTGATCCGCCAAGAAGACAGTATAATCTTTAGTCTCATCGAAAGAGCTCAGTACCGCTTCAATTCACCCACATACGATGCCAATAGATTCGCCATTCCTGGTTTCAACGGTTCCTTGGTCGAATTCATGCTCAAAGAAACCGAAAGCCTTCATGCAAAGGTATTGCAGCACTTCTTCATGCGTCATTCTTGTGGAAAATTATTTTGTGCAGTAGGCGCAAGACTTAGTTGAATTTCAGTTGTTCAGAGTTTCGGACGATCGCCTTGTTCTCTGTTAGTAGAAATTGATGTAACTCAGCTTATGGCTAGGAGAGGTGTTCCTGGGAACGGAAAAAATTTTGGTTGCATTTCGGTTGTTCAGGGAAGCCTAGGAGAACTCAGCCAACAATCACTTTCTTGCCTGCGATCAGAAATCGATGTAGCTAGTTAGGAGAGATACGGAAAGGTCTGCAACTAATCAGTCGTTCTGATTGGCCTTGCACATAAACATGTAATTCGAGATCTTCCCTCAAACGTTTCGGCTGCCTTCAGCCGCTCTCTGTCTTTTCTTGGATCTTGCTAGGACAGGCCACTTGCCGTATGTAATTGAGTTTTAAAGCTTTTCTTTGGGTTGGTCCGCCTTTTCTGTAAACTTTCTGGGAAGGAATATATTTGACTTCCTTTGAATGATGCTTGTAGCTTTGATATTGAAAATTACACATGGTGCAAAAGTAACACACTAAACTGAATAGGTAACCGAGCAACCTATTCTGTATATCATGAATTTTTTGTGAGCTTGCTTTTTTGGGGGAAAATGACTAGCTAGAAATTAGTCCCCATCGTCTCTTACCTGCATAGGAGAGTGATTTTCTCGGCTTGAATGTTGTCTCGATTGAGGCATGGGAAGCCCCACAATGTGTCAAGCTCGCCCAGCCGCCTGCATACCTCTCTTTTCCAAGCCCTCAACCCCAATGGCATATAAGCGGGCTACTAAGCGTAGGGCAAGATGTATACCACATCAAGATGCTAGGTTCTCTCTTTCTGGTTTGGTGTCTTACTATTGCACTTTTGCACATGTTTCAATAAGCATATCATTGTCTTGGTGAATTTCACCTGATACTTGAGAACTAACAAATTGTCTCTAGTGCATCTGGAGGATAAACTAATCCTTTGCAAAGAGGAATACATATAAACACAAAACATTGCCTGCATTTCACCTGATACCTGAGAACTAACTAATTATGTTTAATGCATCAAATTGGCTCTGGAAGATTAACTTATCCTTTGCGAAGAGGGATACATTGACTGCATATAACAACAAAAGAAGAGAGTATTTTGCAAACTAGATCCAAAAGCCACCATCCACACATCTAATTCCTGAACAAAAATAAGTTGGGGAAAAGGAGCGCACCACTATTTATGCCTAATGTCATTGCCTTGACTTGATCTACATCTGAACTGATCGTCAAAGACGGTCACACAGAGAGTGAGAGAGAGAGAAAGAAAGAAAGGTGTATTAACGTCTTCAGGAGACCTCGCGGGTCTATGAGATAAGATACAAGATATATGTAACCCATACAAGCCACTGTGGTCTGAAGCAAAGGGCTCTCTAAGGTCCTTGCTGAGTACAAAATATAGTAGGAAAAACAGGAGCAGTCAATTGCTAAGAACTAGAGCTCCAAGTACATGTGGAGGCTCTATATAACCCTGTTAGAAATGACCCAACAGAGGGTACGCACAGTGGAAGACTGATCGTAATGCCCAGGAGCTCACACAGTGTGCATGTGGGGTGTGGAATCCCAAACTTCTTAACTTAATGTGCAAAGATATGCAAGCCAGTAAATAGACAATGCTCAGAAACAAATATAGAAGCAACTCTTTATATTTCCGTCCGTCCACAAAGTAGGACAGGATACAATTCCAAAAGGTTCTCCTACTAGATGTCAAGCACTTCTAGATCTCTGAGCCCGCGTGCTCCACCTCGAGCAAATGTAGACTCTTTGTCTAGATCCCTTCCACCTTGCTGTCCGGAAGCCAGCCTAGGTGAGCAGCACATCTAGCTTAGTCTGCAGCTTGTTCTGGGTCACCTTCATCTCCTGAATGTAGGCCCAAGGTAGGTCCTGCTGCTTCTATCTGCTGGTTGAGGGCTCCCTCAAGTGATGTGTTATGAGGCCAAATGCCTCTGCTTTTATAGACCCCCAAGGGGGCTGGCAAAAACTGACCAGCCTGCCCCAACCTGGCCGACCAGTCTGTGGCTGGTCCAGGCCTATTAGGGCTCACAAACCAGGGCCTCTTGGGCCCACTTTTCTAGGGCCTTGGCCCTCCAATCAAGGCAAGGATCCAGCCTATATAAAGGCAGGTGCCTTGGCAGCCTCCTTTGCTGCTCCAACAGGCCTCATCCAGCCCCGTATAGCATCGTACCCTGCTCCGTACAGTTGCGCCACCTGTCTCGGGTCTGCACACCCATGTACCCTGTTCCATACACTTGCTGATGTCAGTGCCACCTGTGCACCTCTATTCGCCCTTACAGACAGCCCTTGAAGCGCCTCTGACAGGCTGCTGTGCTGCCCACATGACCGCTCATGTGCTGCCCATGTGGCAGCCCCTTATGGCTGTCCTTTCCCTGTGAGGTGCTGCCCATGTGGCAGTCCCCTCCCTTATCTTTTCTGCCTAGGTTCACCCCCCCCAATCTCTCCTCATATGGGGGCTTACAGATGGGGAGGTGACCATTCCAACAAACCCGGCTCCCTGGTGGTCCTCTGATGTGATGCAAAGAGCTTACGTATCTGTGTTTGCCGGGCTGTCTCCCGCGGCGGTGCGGGGGGTGCACTCTCCTGGATCTCTGTATCCGATGGGCTACATCGAGAGTAATGCTTCGTCTCTGGTGGTCTCCTCTGAGGAGGGCTGAGATAGGTCGAACCTCAATCATGCGTGCTTTGGTCGTCCCATGTGTCGTGTGTGGTCTCTGTGTCTCTCGTCCAGCCACATTGTGGTGACGGGCCTCATTGCTGATCCATAGTGCTCTCATCTCCTCGAGCTCCCCTCTCTCGATCTCATCTGGTGCTGGCTCGGATGCGTAAAAATCAAGTGTCTGTGCTCGGTCTAGCTCGGTGTCTTGAGGCATCGACTATAGCTGATCTTTGGCCTGCCGTACAAGGGAATCTCTGTGTCTCCGCATCTCAATCAGGTAGAGCCCAATGCAAACTTGGTCGGGGAAATGTATCTGTCGAGTGAGTGGTCCGAAGCAGAGCCCCTCCTAAAAGAGACAGTGGTATCACCCTTCTCGGATCTCATAGTAGGCCGGACAAACACATAGAAAATGCTCCTTTGTCTCGACCTCCCCTGTCGTGCATAGTCTGCAGACCCGTTGCTTTCTAGGTATGCCGGCCGCTCTCCCAGCCTCAATCCGCAGCTGATGGGACGAGACTCGTATCTGTTCGATAGCAATCCGCAAGGCGTGTGAGACTCTCCTATCCTCGAGGTACTGAGGGCCTGATGATGAGACCATGCTTCTATATCCTCAAAAAGTGGTCATGATAGAACTGGGTCTTGGTGGGGAACTCCTGATCCCCCTCCCAAGCCTGAGATGTGTGAAGTTGGAGAGGTCTAACCGTATAATACGGTTAATCTCATCATGTGGAAGGAGATCCGGTGGTGCATCCATGTTGTACTGAAAGGGGGGGAGCCTATCCATCTGGATATTGTGGCTATCACACCAAATGGACACTTGCGCATACCATGCTGTATCAAAGTCTCTCTCTGCCAAGTGTCGGGATGACTCCTGTGCCAGTCTCGGTAATCTCCACTGAGGTAGGGCCCAAACTTTGTGGAGAAACGTCATGGTCTGGAAGAGGGCGTCCATCTGGAGAGGTGTCATGGCAAACTCTGCCTGCATGATCTGATGGGGGACTGAAGGCTTACTCCGAATCATCCTAGACCCCATGATCACTTGTAGCCTTTCAAATCCCTTCCAGTCAATAGCTGAAAGGTCACTCCCCCAAAAAGCTGTTGCATACATGGGAGTCGGTCTCATGAGAGTGTCAAAAAGCCAGCCCTTTGTCGGTGGATCTTGGAAATGCGCCTAGAAGCATTGTCTCTCTAATCGGGCCTTGGCTCCCTTCCCTCGTGTGAGTCGTGCTCTGGCGGCATGGGTCATCGTGAAGCCTGGTCCCGTGAACACTGCCCCTATGTACGTGTAGGACTGCACTATCTCCATTGGCTCCCCACGGTAAGTGAAACTATGTCGATGTTGATGTTGATGAAGCACTGCTTGGGATGTGTTGAAGATCATAGCCTTGGTTTTCCCAATGTTGAGTGTCAGGTTCCTCTCTCTACAGAACATCTCCAAGGCCTCCAAGTGTTTCTGCAAACCCTCTGCTGAGGATGAAATGAGGACTATGTCATCTGCATAATTTAGTATCTGTACTATCAAATCAGCCAATAGGGAGTCCTCTCCTCCTAGGTGATCAACAAAGGATGTGATCTCATCGATGTATAGTCCGAAGAGAGTCGGTGAGAGGGGGCAGCCCTGCTTCACCCCTATGGTGCTCTCAACCAAATTTGATAGCCCCCCAGGAGCATGGACTTGCCCTCTGACGGACTCGTATAGACTCATCACTCCCCAGATCATGACCTCTGGGAGATGTAGTTCCTGTAGTCGCCTGATCAAGTGAGAGCGAGGGACAGTGTCAAAAGCCTTCCGAAAGTCCATGAAGCGAGAGAGAGAGAGAAAGAGAGAGAGAGAAAGAGAGAGAGATGTTTGTCTTAAAGTCCTCTTGAGACCCTTCAGGATCTATGGGGCTGGTGATCACTATCAACAAAATAGTGACCTTTTACATCCGGTGGAATAGAGTACTATAGATGGCTATTTAGTTAGTACTTGTTGAGCTAGTTTGTATGCTAGCCCAAGTAGTATGTGTAGGTGTTCCGAAACCTCTTTTTGGTTGTTCCAATAGGTTTTTCAGGCTGCCTCTGCTGTTGTCATACCTTTCTCTGATGTGTGCATAGGCCTGGCGGCTTAGTTCCTGTGGGGCAGATTTTGCATATTCTTTCTTCTCTTGGGACCCTCGGTCTTGTCCACCTTCCCTTCTCCACTGCCAAGTCATGTGAGCTGGTTCTCATTTTGCATATTAGATGCCTTTTCAACATGGATATGTCGTCCCCAAGGTATTTTTGCATCCCATAGCTATGCGTTGGTGATTTCCTGTTTATAGAACTGCATTTTTGCAGTTGGGTGTTGCCATAGTTCCTGTAGCTTCTTATGTGTCACCAGCTTTCTGATCCCACATGTCTGGTATATCAGCAGCTGTTGTGCCCCATAATTCCATCCATTTCATCCCTTTTCTGTGCTTTCCAGGGGTTTGTATAGCTTCCAATGCCTTGTGAGGTTCCCTGCTAGCATCCATCTTCTAAACTTTGTTGAGATAAGCCATGAATTGGCATAATGCTTCTTCCTTTGCCTGTCTCAGCCAGTAGGATGGGATAGGGTGTCTAAGCCTTAACCCCCAATTCCCGTGTGAGGAATCTTTTATGTAACGTTTCTATTCTGTTCCAATAGGTGCTAGAGAGCCGTGCTGGACATAAAATAAAGTTTCTATTATGTTATGTAAAGTTTCTATAGGTCCTATAGAGCCCGAAGCCCATGCTGGACACCAATAAAGTATCACTGTTTGTGTAAGCATGGTGTATAGAAACTTTCTCATTTCCTAATTCCATAGGTGTGCTTACCTGCACTTATTTTGGAAGCTGTACAAAGCTTTCAAACCGTCGAATCTCCTAGGATACTGTGAAGGGCCAAGCTTGCAGGGAACAATTAGTTGACACGTGCGCAGGCAATTATAGCCTTGTGGTAGCATGAGAGTGTATAGAATTACATCCACAGTGCAGGCTACATGTCTGGAGATATAGGCCTCAATATAAGTTCTAAGGGCCTAGCCCTGTCATGGTCCCTATTGTGGCTTGGGGGGGAGAGGTGCAAGGGTGGTCGGCAATGTCATATCACGATCCTTCTAAGAAAGCCATGTGGTGCACTTCTTGCAACTGGATATGCTATAAGAGCAGGCCATGCAGAGCCTACAACTTGGGATCGCACCTGTGCATGTCATGTGGAAGATTGATGGACTACTGCGGGGTGTGGCAAGTTGTGTTATGGTTGTAGATGACCTACAGACTTGGCACTGTGTGGCAACCATATTCAAATGCCGTCTTCATTGGGCACAGGGAGTCTACCATGTGGTGTGCTTGAAGCGGCCACCACATGGGGTCCCGCAGCCACATTTGTACCTCTCTTTCCCAAGTCTTAAAGCAGCCCTGAGGGGATACAAGGGAGGCTGGGCCGGTAGCGCCTACGTTGAAGCTTATTCCACGCCTACTTTTGTTCGAGTTCATTTGTCACAAGGACGTGAAATTATGGGACTCTTGATTTGCAACTCTCGTAATTTGCGCTTGACTACCTTGAGCCTCTGGGCGTGAGGGTCTGGCCATGGGACGGGACTTGGGGAATTAAAATTCCTAGTGGGCCCTTGGAAATAGTGAATGTGCGCTCAGTTACTAGGCAATTATTAATTCCTAGGGCCAAAGTGTGCAACAACTGCTTTTAGTGGCCAAAAGAGTGGTGCAAATTAAAAAAACACTGCTTTTTGGAGACTAGGGCTTTAAAAGGGGGGGGGGAGCCCTTCTTTTAGAGGCAGTTGGCCAAATTAGTTGCAAAGGAGCCAAATCATCAGTTTGGAGCTCCCAGAGCCTACCAGGTGCTGCTAGAGTCAAATCGCTTTTTTACCAGGAGGTTCCAGAGCTTGCTAGGGAATTCGTTTTTACCCAGGGGCCAGTTTTGGGTGATCTAGAGCTTGCCCAGGAATTCGTTTTTACCCAGGGGCCAGTTTCAGGTGATCCAGGGCTTGCGAGGGGAATTCGTTTTTACCCAGGGGGCTCCTTCTTCTCCATCCTGGTTCATGTCCCATCTGAAGGCTCCTCTAAAGGGGTTTGGGACTCTTCCTGCTGCCTAGATGCACGCTGGGCCCTGTCCTCTCGAAACTCCCTTTGTTGCCCTTGTCGAGTTGGAGGTGGAGGGGGGGCTAGGTTCCCCCGTGCTATCACTGTCTGGCTTGCGAAGGGGGAACCTGTCACCGGAGACCTCAATCCTTTGGCGGAACTCTCCTCCATCAAGGGTCTCAAGGTAAATCTCCTCTAGAAGGGACTCTGGGCTCACTATAATTAACGTGAGTCGTGGGACCCCAATCTTTTGCTAGAACTGAGGATGCTGAAGTCGGCGGTTGACTCTTAACACCATGCCAAAAGCGCCTCCAATGGAGGGGAGGATGGGTTGATACTCCCTTGAGAGCCTTGGGAAGTTGAGCGTCACCGGGAAGCAAGGCACGCAATGAGTCTTGTCCATGTCATCAATTATGAACCCATGGTACCAGGGGGATGAAGTACACCAGGTGCGGGCCAAGGAAGATCGGGCTTTGCTCCACAAGGGCTAGGGTGGTGTCGGAGGATCTCAGCTGAAGGACACCTTTCCCATAATGGTAACCTCTTGTATGTAGTCACTCTCTGATGCTAAATTTGCATGAATCCAATCGTGTACTCGAGTCCTCGTGTGCATAAGCCTAGTTATCCTGCCCACCTCGGCTCTGTCTTGGAGTGACGTGACTGCTTGCTTCACCTATTGTTTGTCTGTTGGGGAAACAAGAACCGGCTTGGGGAGTTGAGGGCGCTGCCATGTGATCCCTCTTCCTAGAGCAAGGGTTGCCACCAAGGTTCGATCCTCAGAAAGAACAACACAAACATGTGCTGCCTAAGAGGAAAAGCCAGGGGGGGGGTGGGATGGAGGAAAAAGAGGGCTAAGGAGGAACAAGATCCTCAAAATGGAGCCTGCAGCCGAGTAAAGAAGGTTTAGGCTTCCAAACGCTCTGCCAATGAGCTGAAAAAGGAGCACAGCCAGGCTCAGGATAGCTCCAGGCTGTGTGGGCTGCTCTCCCACAACAAAATAGCTGAAAAAAGTGCCAAGAAATCATCTTGAAACACCTCGGAACTCCTGGATCCAGTTGAGATCTGAATGAAGCATCAATAAGAGGTCCCTCATGATCAGTGAGAGCTCCAAACAGGAAATGCTGGCCAACTAGGGGCTACCGAGGTCCAATAAGCAGACCACGGGCCACAAAAGAGACCAATAAACAGCCGTGAACAGGTGCGGCACTCTGCAAAATAGCCAAGCAAATGCTCCAGAACTGCTCAAACACCTGCAAGAGGCTTCCACGAGCACAAACTCAGGTTCAATTGGATGGCACGACCAGGAAACAACTCCTGAAGGGCTCTCCCAGCTGCGCGAACAGCAGCTGTGAGCTCATGACCTCAAATATGGGCAGCAAGGCAACCTGAGGGCAGAGAAAAGGTGGGTGATGCATAGGAACTATCCCTGCTATGCGTGATAAGAGTTTACTGTTTCAAACCCACTATTTGTTGTATATATCTCTGAATCGACCACATCCCAGGCCTTCATGGAGACCATTCCATTCATAATGAAATGTCACCCTGATTCTACCCCATTTAGATATGAAGAAGAACATGTGCCACCTTTTCCAAGTTGGCAAGTCTCTTGCTGACACTGAGTTACCATGGAATGACCATAGCTCTCTTTTGTTTTTTGAAGTATTATGTACTTGTGCAAGTCACCACATCACATGTGTAAGGATGCACCTGTTCTGTTGTTGTCTATCAAATAAAGGTGTGCCACATTGAATGTTTGTATTTTTTCTACTCATAAATGATCTAGTAAAGCTGAAATAGTTCTTGAAGCTTGTGAGAGTACTTGATGTAATTGTATATTCTGCACTGATATGCATGTGTTTGTCGAACTGTTGTTTATCAAGAATATGTGTACCAACATATGGATGTCTTCTGTGTGTGTCATTTAAAGCTTGTCAGAGTGCTGTTTGAGATCTTTTGTCATTGTGTGTGTGTGTAGAAATAAAAGATTTCACTAAAAAAAAAAAAAGTGTGTGTGTGTGTGTATAATTTGTATTTATGTTTGTTGTGTGTCTGTTGAGAGAGAGAGAGAGAGAGAGAGAGAGAGAGAGAGTAATGACAAGACCACTTTGCAACAGGTGCGCAGGTATCACAGCCCAGATGAGCATCCGTTTAACCCAAATGACCTCCCTGATCCATTGTTGCCTCCCTTGGAATATCCTCAGGTTGGACATGAATTTTTGTTTCTTTGTGCCAAATGGTATGAACATTGAATCTTTATTTGATAGAAGTTTAAGATGTTATGTCTTACAATGTCATTCCTATGAAAATTGTTTATGGTAAGAATAGTATGGTTTATAATCTTGAAAGGTTTGGGACTGTCTACTTAGATAGCATGCTGATTTTTTGTCAGTATAAGTTCTGTGCATCTTCCTTAAGCTACTTGCTATCCGTTTATCCTTCTTCTGCTATCCAGGTTTTACACCCATGTGCAGCAGGGATCAACATAAATCCTATAATTTGGAAGCTTTATTTTGACGAGCTTCTTCCACGTTTTGCTGCTGAAGGGGATGATGGAAACTATGGATCTACTGCAGTGTGTGATGTCTTGTGCTTGCAGGTAAGTATTGTTATAAATAGCTTTTAAGTAACAACCCTCCCCCCAAAAATTTCCTTTTAATTGTTTGAATTTAAACTTTTTGTTTCTTCCTGCATTCAAATTTCCACCTTGGACCAGCATCAGTAACTTACCTTTCATTTTAGGACTAATACAATGCATGGATTTTCATTTTTGCATACAAGAAGAGAAACTTTCACAAATGTTGTACAAGCAGTCTAGTACTTCATTAGAGTGGAATAACGATCTTTTTTAAACAAGAAAGGGACTCCTGCAAAAATGAAGACAGAACACTGTTCACACCATTTCTATGCTTAAAATGTATCTGTTCTATCATAAGTTTTACTTGGTCCACCCACTGAAGATGTCCCTTCTCTCTCTCTCTCTCTCTCTCTCTCTCTCTCTCTTTCTCTCTCTCTGTGAGTCGCTTTATGCAGTTCTTGGGAGCTGCCTTGGTGTGACCTAAACGGATGTATTAGGTGGTCTTTTGCTGTCCCATAGACCTGTTGGTCTCCCATGAATATTAGGAGACTTTTCTTTCCTTCTCTCTCTCTCTCTCTCTCTCTCTCTCTCCTTGGTCCGCCCAGCAGGGATGTATGGCAGTCCATGCTTGGAGCCAGACTTGTCGGATGCAGAGTGGGCTATAGGTTCTCATGTTATCACATCGTGGACAAAAGGACACACCTATTCATGTAGGGACACCGCTTTTAAAAACAGGGACACACCCCTTCATGAAAAGGTGCACCTATTCCAAGGGTCACACCCCTTCGAATAGGCACACCTTTTAGGCACCAAGCACTTATAAAAAGGGTACCTAGAGGGGTTAAAATGGAAAACCCAGCCTCAAACCTTAGGTTTACCCTAGCTACCCTAGGGTTAAATAAACCCACCCTTTAATTTTTGGGCAACCACCCAACCTAGGCAGCCACAAACGAAAAAGGGACGCACCCTTTGACGCCCGTACGGATTTGTCACGCAGGCTCGCCTCCATCGTACGGAATCTGGTCACACAGGATCTGCCCTCTTTCCTCGCCATATGCAGCCCCTGCCTCTCGCCGGTTCGCTGCCAGCCTTCCCTCGCCATTTTGCTGCCAGCCCGCGCCGGTTCGCTGCCAGCCTTCCCTCGCCATTTCGCTGCCAGCCCGCGCCATTTCGCTGCCAGCCTTACCTCGCCATTTTCGCTGCCAGCCCTCGCCATTTTGCTGCCAGCCACCTTGCCATTTGCAGCCCCGCTGGTTTTTCGGCCCTGTTCCTTGCCGGCCTGCAGCGTGAGCACAGCACCAGCCAGCCATTCTGTCGCAAATCAGCCTGCAACCAGTTTGCGCCATTGATAGCCTGCTCTCCTTGGTTCGCTACCTTTTTCCTGCCAGATCAGCAGCAGTTTCAGCCTCCTATCGCGATGAAGACAGCCTATTAAATGCCAAGCCCAGATCTGCTCCTCGCCACCCATTGCAACATGGACCTTCGGACAGAAATGTGCAGGCCTCTTCTAAGCAACAATTTGGCAGATTAAATCATTGCCAGGTGGAGTTTTTCCATTCTGCTTTTAAGGACTCTCTTGTCATTATCAAATTATAGCAAATGAAAGACGCTCCCTTAAAGCATGGAAACCCCTGGTAATTCACCCGGCATTTCAAGGACACCTCAGGCATCATCTACCACACAATATCGTGTTCAAATTGCACAACCAGCCCATTTCGGAGCTTTTGCATTGTGGGTCTTCTGTGTCACGTGCCCTCCTAGTGATTTGGACCACATCCTATATCTTCTGCGTGAGGCACCTCAGTTACATTACTTCCTCAGCACAGTACAGGTTGGGTTCCACGAGACACGAAGATACCCAGAACCCGATATTCCTCAAGAGTTTGCCGTCCATCTTTGGAGAGAATTTTACCCCTCACCTTCGGCATCTCCAGGGTACTCTCCACCTCCTTCAGCTCCTAGATATCCTCCTATACAGGTGGTACCTTTCCCAAGATAGTATTTACACTCCGAAGGCACTCCTTCTCCTGGATATCCTCCACTTCCGACAGCAGCTCCTTATCCCTTCTCAGATCCGTGGACTCTGCAACCTACTCCTATCCTCTCACGAACAGTAACACCACTTTCGGCATCACCAATGTTACCTCAAACAGGACCTCCTTTGTTAGAATTATAGATATAATTCAGCAGTGACCAATGTAATTTAATAAGCTAGTTAGGGACACTTTTCTCTCTTTAAGAGGTTTTTCCCCCTAACCGCAGTTAGTTCACTAACTATGGTTAGTGACTACTAAGGTTTTGTCCTAGTGACAAAACCTTCTCTCTCACACTTTCACTTGTACTCTTTACACTCTTCTATTGCAACTCAGCTCTCAAGCTTTCAGCTCTCAAGCTCTCACTCTCTTGCTCTCTCTCTCTCTCTCCGCATTTTCTCACATTTGGTATCACAGTAATTGATCCCGCTCCCTGCTTCTTCCCCGTTCAGCTCCAGCCTACAGCCCACGCTCCTGCTGCTACATCACGTCTGTACCCTGCCGTACCGTACCTGCCGTACTGCTCCTGCGTCGTCCGTACAAGCGAAGCAACCAATGTCCGTACAGTTCCTGCGCCGTACAGATCTGCAACACGTGTGGTCATCGTACAGATCGTCGTCCGTACAAGTGTTGTACAGTCCGTTGCCAGACTGTACGGTTCGTTGTATAGTTCCGTACCTGCGTGTACGGTTCGTTGCCAGCAGCCATACAACTCGCTGTCATCGTCCGTACCTGCGCGTACAAGCCGTACAGCAGGTCGACAGGCCCTGCTTCCGTACAGGTCTTCATCAGTTTGTGCACCGTACAACTGTACCCGCTGTTCCGTACTTTGTTCGTCCGTACAACTGTATCCGTTGATCCGTACTCTGTTGTACATCCGTACATTCTAATCAGTACTCTGTCGTACAGTCACCGTACTAGTAGATCTGGTGGTATTTGTGCAGACATTTGCAGATCTTTGCAGTCATTTGGGTATTTTCGGGTTCATTGTTGCTTGTGAAGCAGACATTGCAAGCAGATTCAGAGGTTTAGCCAAAAATTTGGGGCTTTCTGCTGAAATTGCAAAATTTGGGGCTTTCTGTACTTCTGCCCCTTTTTGGTTGCAATTTCAAGCTCGAAATTTGGGCTTTCAGTTTTGCAGTACAATTTCTTGAAGAAATTTGGGGATTTTGTAATTACACTGCAATTTCGCAGTGAAATTTGGGGCTTTTGCAGACAGAGCGCAATTCTTGCAACATTTGGGGCTTTTGATCAATTTGCCCCTTTCCGGTTGCAATTTCAGGCCTATTTTGGGGCTTTCGTGTTGGGAGAGCAATTTCTGGAGTTTTTAGTTCATACTGCCTTTCTTGAAGTGTTTTGCAGCACTTTTGGCAGATTCTGGAGAGTTTTCGATGCTTGGACAGATTTCTGACAGTGCAAGTACAGAAATCTGAGTTGCATTTACAGCCAGTGCTTGGCTGTGTTTTTTTTTGGGAGTTGTGTATTTCATTCCTAGTAAAGGAATTCAGTTTTGTATCTGCTTAAATCTCTTTCTCAGATATGGCCCAGCAAAATCAGAATGACTTTCAGTTCGGTGGTCTTTCATAGGAAGACAAGTTGGATGGTGCCAACTACTCCCTCTGGAGTTTTATGGTACACAACATTCTGATTTTCGCAATTTATGGGATTATGTGAATGGGGGTGAGATCCGACCAGCAGGTATGGCACCTAACACCCCTCCTCAGCAAGGAGGTGGAAGAGGTCGTGCACAGGGTGCAGCTGCAGAACAAGTTGTTGGTGCAGCTATAGTCACTACTCCAGTGTAGAAGAGATGGGATTCACGAGATGCCTTAGCTTTGTCATGCATCTCTCTTTCAGTGAAAAGATTTATCATTCCGCATATCCGGTCGTGTAAGACCTCGAAGGCAGCGTGGGATATTTTAGAAAGCATGTATGCAGCCCGGAATGATGCAAGGGTATCTTTCTTGAAAAGAGAGTTAAGTAATACACATATGGAAGAGGGTGACTCCATGTCAGTCCACCTCACAAAGCTACAACTCTCATGGAGATGGACAGATGTATGCTTAAAAGCAAACACATGCCTCACAAATTCTGGCTTGAGGGTCTGATGTGTGCCAATTATATTTTGAATCGGGCTCCCACTAAGGCTTTGAAAACAAAAACTCCCTTTGAGGTCTGGGATGGGAGAAAGCCTTGAGTGGATCATTTCCGCGTCTTTGGATGCCTTGCTTATGCTCATGTGCCAGTTGAATTTAGGCACAAGTTGTCAGATAAAGCCATTAAGTGCATATTTGTTGGGTACATTGCAGAAAGCAAGGGGTACCGTCTCTACAATCCTGCTACACGCAAGATCATAGTCAGTAGAGATGTGATATTTGCTGAAAATTCAGCTCACACTCAGGCTGAATTTCAAATGCCTTCTTCTTCAGAGGATGTCTTTGAGGGGTTGCTACCCATTGCCTTGGGTTCCCGTGCTGATATTTCTGATGCAAATCAGAATTTACAGCCACCTCCAGATGCTTTAGTTCCGCCACAGGATGTCTTGCCCCCTCCACAGGCAGTGGAACAGGTGGTGCAGCGAGAAATTGCAGACATACATGCAGCAAAAACAGTCCCAAACTGGCTGTTACAGACTCTCAGGGAGAGTAAAATTGATGCTCCGTTACCTGGCAGGACTCGCAGTGCAGCAAGGCACATGGAAGGTGCTAATTCAGTGGAATCAGCATATGCAGGTACTCTTCTTGATGAGGAGGAGCCTGCCACATTCGAAGAGGCAAAGGACAATGTGCATTGGATGAATGCCATGCACGATGAGTTGCAGTCCATTGAAAAAAATCAGACTTGGGATGTTGTAGACTTGCCACCAGGTAAACATGCCATTGGCACACGATGGGTTTTCAAGGTCAAACGGAAGCCAGATGGCTCCATTGACAGATACAAGGCAAGGCTGGTTGCTAAAGGCTATGCTCAGAAAAAGGGCATAGATTATGAGGAGACATTCGCTCCTACATCCCGGATGACCTCCATCCGATCAGTTATTGCAATGGCTGCACATTTTGAGTGGAATGTTCATCAGTTGGACATAAAAACAGCCTTCTCAAATGGGGACTTGCTGGAAGAGGTGTATGTCAAACAACCTCCAGGCTTTGAAATTACAGCAAATGCACTTCAAGTATGCAAGCTAAACAAAGCCTGAAACAGGCCCCTCGTGCATGGTATGCCAAGATTCATGCCTTTTTGACCAGCAAGGGGCTGCACAATAGTCCTACTGAGAGCACCCTCTACATCAAGATGGATGGGGGGAAAATTTTAGTCATCCTTCTTTATGTCGATGACTTACTGCTCACAGGGTCCAATGAAGACAAAATTGCAGATTTCAAAGCTGATTTGCAGACCAACTTTGAACCAACTTTGACATGTCAGATTTGGGGCTGCTTCACTTTTATTTGGGGATCCAGTTCTCTCATGAGAGACGTGGCACTGTTATGTCTCAATCCAAGTATGTACAGAAACTCTTGGACAGATTGTAAGCCCATAGCCACTCCCATGGAACCGGGGCTGAAACTCACAATGCATGATGCAGGAGAATTAGTTGATGCCACACTTTACAGTCAGGTTGTTGGATGCCTCATATATCTCTGCAACACTAGACCTGATATTCAGTTTGCATTATCTTAGGTGAGCAGGTACATGCACAGCCCAAAAACTATGCATTGGCAGGAAGTTAAGCGCATCTTCCGTTATTTGCAAGGCACTAAGTCTTTCGGCTTGCTATTTTCCAGGGGGGGTGACTTGCAGATGCATGCCTACAGTGATTCAGATTGGGCTGGTGATTATGACACTAGGTAGTCCACTAGTGGCAATTCTTTCTTTTTGGGTAAATCTTGCATTTCCTGGCTGAGCAAGAAACAATCTACTGTGGCTACCTCATCATGTGAAGCTGAGTACAAGGCAGCTTTCACAGCAACAGTTGAATGTGTCTGGCTGTGACGTCTATTTGATGATCTTCATTTGTCTTTGGAGGGTCCTTCTCCAATTCTCACTGATAGTCAGAGTGCCATTGCAGTGGCAAAGAATCCAGTGTTTCATGCTCGCACGAAGCACATTGAGGTTCACTATCACTACGTCAGAGAGAAGTTGCATGCAGGAGAGATCAGTATGATCTTTGTGTCCACACATGACAACGTTGCAGATATTTTTACCAAAGCTTTACCACGTGAAAAATTTGAGGCATTTCGCAGTGCCCTGAACTTATATCCGTTTGGTGATTGATCAGCCTTGTACATGATATTGGCACTGCAGGGGGGTGTTAGAATTATAGATAATTCTAACAATGACCAATGTAATTTAATAAGCTAGTTAGGGGCACTTTTCCCTCTTTAAGAGGTTTTTTCCCCTAACCGCAGTTAGTTCACTAACTATGGTTAGTGACTACTAAGGTTTTGTCACTAGGACAAAACCTTATCTCTCACACTTTCAGTTGTACTCTTTATACTCTTCTATTGCAACTCAGCTCTCAAGCTCTCACTCTCTTGCTCTCTCTCTCTGTCCGCATTTTCTCACATCCTTTACCAGACTTCCGCGGGTGGTTCCATCCTGCCTCGCCTGCCCCCTCCAACATGAGCAACCTCAGGGAGCAGCCCAAATCTTCTTCTAGGAATGGTACAAACTAGAGCGCAAGTTCGCGCATTTCTCACAGGGATCTTCGATATGTGGCAACGCTCGCGTGAAGCCTCTCCAGAGATCAAAGACTCAAGTCCAAAAAAGACCCGTGAAGTCAACGTACAAGGCGAAACACTATTGCAACAAATTTCCCAGCTTTAGGACAGCATCTCCGACTTGGTCCAGAAAGTCCAACAACTTCAAGATTCTCGCAGTACCACACATACAGAGAATGACGTGACGCAACCAGACGACTATGCGGATTCATTCCCACCAGAGGTAGAAAACACTGAACTACGTGCCCTCTACCGTTTACTTCAAGCTTCCAAAACTAAAAGACTTGACATCAAACTTCTGGAAGCCTACACTGGTCAACGCAATCGCCAGACAGTTGACCAATGGCTCGCAAAAATGCGCATGTATTTTGATAATGTTGACCTCACTGAAGGCAAAAAGATCGCCTTGGCAGCCTCCCTCCTCAAGGATACAGCTTTTCTATGTTGGCAAAGAGGCTTAAAGGACGGCAAAAGTGTGTTAACATGGGAACGTTTTGAACACGTGCTCCGTAAGCAGTTCATACCTGCCAATGCGGACTTCCAAGCACGTTCAAAACTCCGACAGTTGGAGCAAACGGGCTTCCTGTCTTCCTACATCTCTCAGTTCACCACATTGGTGCTGGAGATTGATGGTTTAACTGAGGATGATCGCCTTCATGCTTTCATCTCAGGCCTAAATCCCTCGTTACGCATTGATGTCCTTAAAGCAAACATCACCACCACAGCTGGCGCTATTGCTTACGCAGAGCGCATTACAGATTTTCAAAACACAGGGAAGGAGAGTGCTAATTGCACACAGAACTCTACTATGGCCAAAGGTGCTCGCCCTCAAGATAACACCAGGTTTCGAAAAAACTCTGGTAATCAAGGTCAGCGACAGTCTCAAGATCCCCAGAAGACTCAGAAATCATATGCTGGATTCCAACAGAAGCACTCTTCCAAGGATCGCGCCTCTTCTTCTTCACAAAGTCATTACCGACATGCCCAATATAAAGATGCGGCCACTGACAAGAAGAACAACTCCAGCACAAAAGGACTTTGTACCATCTGTATAGGCGACCATAGATGGTTCGATTGTCCCAAGCGACCAAAGCAAAATTCCAATATGGAACCTAGCACTTCCCAAAGAGAAGATGCTACCCTAGCATAAGCCAAGAAAGGCAAAGCTATTCGAATGGCAAATACCATCCACCTGAGCCTTGCCAGCAACCCCGAACCTTCCCTGGCCACTCAAGTACTTTGTGTTCAAGGATCGATTCGTGGAACAACGGTCACTATCCTCATCGACAGTGGCTGTTCTCATAACTTCCTAGCTAGTTCTATGGTCGACAAATTTTGGTTGACCACCAGTCCTAGTCTCATGGACTATCAGATTGAACTCGCAAATGGAACTACTTTCTTGTGCAACACCAGGATCAAAAACTTGTCTTTTCGCATCCAACATTATACCGACAAGTTGAACTTCGACATCATGCCTCTTTCTCGGTACGATGTCATACTCGGACAAGAGTGGCTCTACGATTATGATCCATCAATCAGTTTTTGCAGCCATACTATCCAATTTGTCCACCAGGGAAAACTTATTGAGCTAACTGGTTCTAGGGACTCTCCTTCAACCCCAGTTGCCTCTGCCCTACAAGTAAAGAAGTGGGTTCGTAAACGTCAAGTAAAGACTTCACTTCTGTTGGTTACGGTAGTAGAGGAGACCCCAACAAAGGATCCTCCTGAATACCTCAACCAACCTTTTTTCCAGCCCTATCTGGATATTTTTCCACAGGAATTGCCAAAGCAGTTACCACCTCGACGACCAGTGGATCACCCAATCGAACTTATTCCCGGCAGTAATCCACCGTCGAAACCTCCTTATCGGGTTTCTTACACTCAAAATGAAGAAATCCAAAGACAGGTCACCGAACTACTCGACAAAGGTCACATTCGGCCCAGTCGCAGTTCTTTCGGATCTCGTGTACTACTTGTGGAAAAACAGAATAAGTCAATGCGCCTCTGCATCGACTACCGAGCCCTCAACAAGCTCACTATCAAAAACAAGTATCCATTGCCTCGCATCGATGACCTCTTCGATCAACTTCTACATGCAACACAATTCTCAAAGATTGATCTTCGTTCAAGTTATCATCAAATTCGCATACGAGAAGGCGATGGGTACAAGACAGCTTTTCGAACAAAGTATGGACACTATGAATGTTTGGTCATGCCCTTTGGGTTAAACAATGCCCCGGCCACATTCATGACACTAATGAACGACATCTTCAGGCCTTTCCTCGATAAGTTCGTCATCGTTTACCTCGATGACATCCTCGTTTTCAGCAGATCCCTACATGAGCACAAATAACATCTTCACCAAGTTTTTGAAGTTCTCCGCGCAAATTCTCTTTACATCAACATTGAGAAGAGTGAGTTCTTCAAGACCCAACTCGAATATTTGGGACATGTTATTTCAGCTCGAGGCATCTCTGTGGATCCCAAGAAGGTCGAGGTAATTTGAAACTGGCCTACTCCTAAGAATGTTCATGATGTCCGCTCTTTTCTCGGATTGGCAAACTTCTACCATACAAAGGTCTATTAGTTTTTCGGAATCGCAGCTCCTATGTCCGAATTATTGAAAAGCACATCAGTTTTTCAGTGGCTTCCCGAAACAAAGTATAGTTTCCAACAACTCAAGCAAGCACTCACTACCACACCAGTTATGGCTATTGCTGACCCAAACCTTCCATTTGAGGTCATGACCGACGCTTCTGACATCGCTACAGGAGCAGTCTTGATGCAAGAAGGCAGAGTTATTGCTTTTGACAGCCATAAACATTGTGATATCCAAACCCGATACCCGGTTTATGATAAGGAGTTTCTTGCCGTTGTACATGCTTATTGCTCTTGGAAACATTATCTCATGGGAGCCGACTCAGTGGTCAAAACAGACCATCACTCTTTAAAGTATATCTTTTACTCAGCCAGTCATGAACGCTTGACAAGCACGCTGGGTTGAGTTTCTGGCCAACTTTCACATGACCATTGAGTACATTCCAGGACTACGCAATGTAGTTGCAGATGCTCTCAGCAGGTTAACTCTAGCATCAGCTATGGTAATCTCTACATTATCTGTGGATGTTCCGAATTCATTCAAAGGGAAGTATTTCAATGATAAAGACTTCGGCACAGCAGTACAAGTTCTTTCAAAAGATCAACCTTCGACTTCCGAACAGAAGATTTTCTCATCCTATTCTTATACGGACGACCTTCTGTACTATCAAGATCGCGTCTGTGTACCACATGACAAGGATGTTCGACGTCTTTTGTTAAAAGAGCATCATGTAGTTTTTTATGCTGCCCATCCAGGCATCAACAAGACTTATAGGTTACTCAGTGCAACATACTATTGGCCTCAGATGAAAAGCGACGTCATTAAAATGGTTACATTTTGCTTATCTTGTCAACAAATGAAAGCAAGCCGACGACTTCCAACAGGACTTCTTCAGCCTCTTCCAGTTCCAACTGAAAGGTGGGAAAGTATTTCCATGGATTTCATTACAACACTACCAGATTATGGTAATTGTTGATCAATTGTCCAAAATGGCACACTTTGTTGCTTGCAAAAGCAGTGCATAGGCTCCGGACATAGCCAAACTCTTCATACAACACATCTTCGGACACCATGGATTGCCCAAGAATATCATATCCGACAGAGATCCTAAGTTTACCAGTCACTTTTGGATTTCACTGTTCAAATCTTTGGGTAAAACTCTACTGTTCAGTTCAGCCTACCACCCAGAATCAGATGGCCAGACTGAAAGAGTCAACCAAGTTCTGGAAGAAATGCTTCGACATTATATTCAGTCACGCCTAGCAGCTTGGGAAGAGTATCTACCACTCCTTGAGTTTGCTTATAATAACTCTTTCCATAGTGCCATCAGCATGACTCCATTTCAAGCAGCTTATGGACACACTCCGATTGTACCAACGAATTTTGTACTTCAACATCGAGTGGCCCTAGCTGATCAACTGGTTCAAGAAATGCAAGACATTCTACTCCAAGTCAGGGATCATATGCGAAAAGCGCAAGAGCGGTATCAACGGTCTGCCAACAAACATAGACGTCACCTGGAATTTGACACTGGTGACATGGTGCTATTATTTGTAGCCTCACATCGCTATAAGACGATTAAGTCTGTGTTTCCTAAGTTGCGACTAAGATATGGACCTTTCCGGATCGTCAAGAAAAATTCACCTTTAAGTTACAAATTGGAATTACCACCATCATGGGGTAAAATCCATCCAACATTTCATGTTTCTTGGCTAAAGACGTACATTCCAGGCGATGAAGCAGTTCCTCCTGCAGGTGATTATGTCCCAGAAATCGAAGACGATTATGTTCTCCTTATTCCTGAGCGTATTCTGGACCATCGACAGCGAGAGACTCGACATCGACTTATCACGGAATTCCTTGTTCTTTGGTGAGATCTGGACGACTCCGACGCTACTTGGCAATCTGATGAAGACTTACAGCAGTACCCTGATATTTTACAGCAGTATTTTCAGAATTTCCAGTGATATTTTCTACATCAGTTCATTATCTCCACCAGGGTCTTATTTTGAGTGGGAGGGGATGTCACGATCTGTGACATATTCCTTTCTCTATTTCTAGACTTTTGGATGGTTTGATGAATGGACACTTGTGGAAGGGTATGCCCTTTCGACGGGACACTTCCTATAAGGCACAACCCTTGCCCTTTCGACGGGACACTTCCTATGAGGCACAACCCTTCACAAGAGACATTCTATGAAGAGACATTTCTATTGAATGTACCCTCTCATCAAGGGTCACACCCTTCACAAGGGATACACACCTCTTCATGCACACACACTTTGGAGTACACACCTTTTCATGTGTGACTCTTCACTCTCTATATAAGAGAAGCCCAATTGTATGGATGACACACAACGAATACCCTATAGACATTCAAGCAATACAATTATTCCTTGTTCTCTACTATTTCAGTCTCCTTTCTGTTCCTTAGCACATTTCTAAATATAGTAAGTCTAGGATTTCTTACATCTCTTGGGCAGTTCCGGATCTCTTCACACAGACTTCGTATTGAGAGCGGCAGAGCAGAGCGGTTACCCAGGGAGAGGCGCATATGCACACTATGTGACATGCAGGAGGTTGAGACAGAGGAGCATTTCATCTGCAGGTGTCCTGCTACTATGAGATCCGAGGGTGTTTCTATTGCCTCTTCAGAGATAGTTATGGAGTTTTGGCCTGTTTCCTCTCCTACCTAGACCAACGATGTTTGGCTGGTTTCATTTATGAGGTGCTCAGGCACCGCGATAGGATACTCCGAGCACGGAGACGACGACGATGCTGAGATTGATATATATATAGAGTCGAGATATGACTATGTTGTACTTAGGATTTAGTACTGTCATTTTGCATTGGTATAGTTGCTCGTTTAGTAGCTCCACTACCACAGCTCATTGTATCAGGTTTTTCACAGTCTCATAGACCCATCAGTCTTCCGAAGACTTTAATAAACTTTCTTTCTGTCTCTCTCTCTCTCTCTCTCTCTCTCGGAGTCGCTTTATTTAGTTCTTGGGAGCTGCCTTGGCGCCACCTAAACGGATGTATTAGATGGTCTTTTCCTGTCCCATAGACCTGTTGGTCTCCTGTGGATGTTAGTAGACTTTTCTTTCTCTCTCTCTCTCTCTCTATTAGTAGGCCGGTGAGGTCTTCTGAAGACATTAATATATCTTTCTTTCTTTCTTCTTTCTCACTCTGGATTCTGGAACAAGCAAATAGAGAATTGCAATGTGCAGCTAAAGCTGACATAGACAAACAACTAAATTTTGGCACATGCAGAAAGAAAGAAAGAAAGAAATTTTATTAGAGTCTTCGGAAGACCGATGGGTCTATGAGACTGAAAGAAAACCTGATACAAATCATAGTTAAGGGTGGAGCTACTGAAACGAGCATCATCACCCGTGTTGAATCCTAAGTCTGATCATACATAATCAAATACATTTGGATGTAACAATGAAAAGAAAAGGACTGGAGTGGAGCGAAATCCTCTGTATGTCATGTCGCCTTGGCTATTGCATAGCCGGTGATGGGACGCCGTTGCCCGTCAAGAGGTGTCGTGCGTCTCGGTCTGCTGGACGAGGCTCGACGCAAGACCAGAGCCACCGTGACTCCCGTGGGACGTATCCCAGGTCTAAACAATGACAGGAGGTCTCCCAGAGTGATCTGTGTTCCCTTGATGTCTCGTGTGTCATGTTGCGGTCGTCGGGTCGGGGTCTCTGTCACGTCTACGGCTAGACACTGGACGATCAATGTCACTCGATGGGAAGAACTTTGTGATCCTGCTCTGAGAGGTGTCTGATGATGTGGCCAAGCCCCATCGCTTGAGTAAGTACTCTCTGTGTGGGAACCCCTTGTGAATGAAGGCCGTGAGGCATCTCTGATCTGGGTAGGCGAGGAATTTGGAAAGGAGCCCAGAGATGTCTCTGAAGAGGCAGTGGTAGCGATCTCGGATCTCGTAGTACACTGGGCATCTGAAAAAAAAATGCTCCTCTGACTCAACCTCGTGACAGTTGCACAATATGCATAAGCGATGCTCCCTAGAAATCCCCTCTGCTCTGTCGCTCTCTATGCAAAGGCAGTGTGATGATACCCAAAACTGTCCGATGGAGATCCGTAGTGAGCGAGGCATATGAAGCTCAGTGTACCCCGGTGGTGTGATGAATCCCTCCTCCGAAATATGAAGACAATAATCTTTGTAGAAACTCAGCTTCACTGGAAGCTCCCTCAGCTCCAACCAGGTCCTAAAGGTGTGTAGCTGCAGGAGATCCTCTCGAATGACCTGGTTGGTGTGTGGTCCGATCGGGATGGTGGGTGGGAGTACCAGAGGGGCATCTAAACTGTACTGAAAAGGAGGTATCCTATCGATGTGGAACCCTAGTCTCACAAACCATCTGTGAGTCCGTGCATACCAGCATCGCTCGTCTCCCTCTGCTGCCAACCTCATGGAGGAATCGAGAGCCAACCATGGCAACCTCTGTCTCCCTGATGTGCAGTCCCCATATTATTAAACACTTGAGCTAATTCACTAGACTTGATTATCATGGGCGATGGCACTGGTTATTCCACCCAACCTTACTCTCATGGATCGCAATTTCCAACAGATACGTATTTCGTTTTTCCTCATGCATATCCACAAGACCCACAACTCCCTAGATGGTTCCCTCTGCCACATGTCATCATTTTAGCCCTTTTCACTTGGTGCACCATTTACCCCTCTCTTGGGGCACATTTAAACCATTTGCCCCTTGGCATTATTGCACATTTAGATGCACCTAGGCCTTGGCACTCAGAACCACCTAGTCAATGTCATTACACCCTCACCTAGGACCTTGGCAGTTACTTCTCTTGACCATTTTATTTACGCACATTAAATATTACAGAAGTCGGTCATCTGAGAGAAAATGCCCACGAATCTTTCCGAGGTCATGCTATCTCGGCTAGAGCATAACATTCCTTCCCTCTTCAAGCATCAGCGTCCTCGATGATGAAATCTGGGAATACTCTTCGTAATTGGTATACGGATTCCCAGGTAGCTTCCGATAGAGGCTTACCATGCCATGCAACCAACATCGTGGGTATCTTCCGATTTCGTATTTGCATTATTTCTCGGTTCAGGATTCTTGTTGGTCGGCTATCATGGCACTGTCGAATGATTCTCTGCTTGAGATCATTCTGACTAGGTACTACAACCTTGCCATTTCTTTCTAGCATACCATCCCTTATGGTATATCTTGCATAAGTTTGGCCTTTTCTGGATGCCAGGTCATCCTTTTCATTTTCCCCGGGTTTTAACACATGAGCCTTAGGCTATAAGCTCTGGACAAACTCGTCCACTTTTTGAGTTTCTCTGATCTCGGTCATTAGAGCACTCTCTAATACCGTGAAACTCAGGTTGTGCATAATGCGAGACAACGCATCAGCTACCTTATTATCTTTTCCTCTTTGGTACCGAATCGTTAAATTAAACTCCTGCATGAGCTCTGCCCACCTAGCTTGGCGGCTCCTCAAGTCAGGCTGTTTACAAAAATGTTTCAGAGTATCATGATCTACATCCACATAAAACTCTGAACCATATAAAGAACGCCTCCATGTTTTCAAAGCATGGATAACTGCATACAACTCTAATTCATGAGTTAGTCAATTCCTTTGAGAGGGAGAAAGCTTTTTGCTTTCAAAGGCTACTGGCCTTCCCTCTTGAAGGAGAACTGCTCCTACCGCAATGCCACTTGCATCGGTTTCTAGGAACAACGGTTTCTGGGGATCAACTATTTTTAACACCGGTCCTGTGACCACAGCGTGTTTTATGGTGTTAAAACTTTCTTGTTGATTCTGACCCCAAATAAAAGGTACTTTATCTGAGGTGAGATCAGTCAATGGCGATACTATTCCGGAATATCCTTTGATATGCCTTCTATAAAACTGGACAAATCCCAAGAATGATCGCAACGCGGTCAGACTCTGAGGGATTGGCCAAGTTAGTATCGCAACCACTTTCTTCGGATCCATTTCTATCCCCTGTGGAGTAATTATGAATCCTAAATATTCAAGCCTAACCATACACAATATAGCTTTCTTTTTATTTACATAAAGACTGGCTTTCCTCAAAGTACTGAACACTATTCCTAAGTGTTCACGATGTTCAGTAATACTTTTACTGAATATCAAGATATCGTCAATAAAATGTACTACGAACTTTCCGATATACGGACATAGTAAATCGTTCATAAGCATGACGAATGTCGCTGGAGCATTGGTAAGTCCGAAGGGCATTACCAAAAACTCATAATGACCAAACCTGCTTCTAAAAGCGGTTTTATGCACATCCTCGGCTCTAATCTGGATCTGATGGTAGCCACACTTAAGATCTATCTTACTGAAAATCACGGCTCCATGTAATGTATCTAGCAAATCATCAATTTGAGCCATCGGATACCTGTGCTTAAGAGTGATATTATTCAATGCTCTGTAATCTATACAGAGGCGAAACGTATCATCCTTTTTCTTCTTTAATATCACTGGCGAAGCAAAAGGTGAGAAACTTGGTTGAATCTGCCCCAACTTGAGGTATTCTTCCAGTTGTCTACGCACCTCCGCCTCTTCGGTAAAACTCATTCTATAGGGCGGCCTATTTACAGGTTCTGCCCCCGGGATCAGTTCAATCTTATGTTAAACTTTCCGCTCTGGAGGTAACCCATAAGGTAGTTCATCCCTAAAACATTCAGAGAACTTCTCTGATATCTCTTTAGCCAACTCGGCCATCTTCCCATCTTGGGTAGCCTCAGTGCTAGTCGATGCATCATCAATCGACTCTACCGATGCTATACACAGACACAGAAACTCTTTCGGAGTCCTCCGAATTTCCATGGCTGAAATCAGTGGTCCTCGAGGTAAATCCTTCTCACCTGGCAAAACATATTCTACCCCGTTCATCTTGAATTGGTAAATATGCTTCTTCCAATCAATGACTGGATTTTTTCGAAAATGCCAAGCCATGCCTAGGGCTATATCTGCGTGAGCAAGTCTAGTCAATTCAAAGTCCAGCTTCTCAACATAGTCTTGAATTCGAAGTTCCAACTGGGTAACTCTTTGGTCCCATACTTCAGTTGAACTTCCATCTGCCATCCTGACCGTATAAGCATAGTCAGACGGACTGGTTTTCAACTTGAGCCTCTTAATAAGCTTTGAGTTGATTACATCGTGTGTTGACGTTGAGTCAAACAACACAATCACATCATGACTGGCTACTTGCCCTTTCATTTTAATCAACTCAAGCTCATCGAAAACCGTATACCCCGTTGTTGCGAGCTTTGAAAGGATGTTATCAGGTGCACCGCTTACTAACTTAGTAACAGACACACTTAACAACACAGGTACTAACCTCTGAGAAGGTCCCGCCAATTGCATCTGCATATGTTCCGCATTGGGACTCTCCTGCATTTCCGCGTCGCATTCAGATATTATCATATTAGCCGTGCGATGGTCTTTATTCTGTGGACAATCTTTCCACTGATGTCGTTGAAGGCAGCCGAAGCACAATCCCTCTTTTCTAGCTTTCTCTTTTTGTTCAGTGGTCAACGAGGATTTTCACCAAGCCCGGGCTGCCATTGGAGTTATTTTCCTTTTCACCCCTACGGTGGTACTTGTTTTTGCTGGTCCCTCAACCGGCTTCACCTGCTTGGTTTGGCCACTTGGCTGCGAGACACTTGCCTTTGAAGTCCATTTCCTCTGAAATCCCCCTTTTCTCGGGTACTCATACTGAGTCCCTGCCTGCACAAATCCACTAGATCTGCCTCTGGCATCCTCATAGTTCAGGGATACTGCAATAGATTCATCTAATGTAGTCACATATTTAGCCCAAACTTCCATTTTAATTTTGTCGTTCAGTCCATAGATATAGTCTTTCAACTGAACCGACATAGGGAGAGGGTCCGTTATTTTCATGACATATTCCCTGAATTTGTCAGTGTACTCTGCCACCGGCAGACTCCTCTGACGAAGGTTTCTATAAGCATCCCAAGCTCGGGACTCTTCATCAGGTGGAAGAAAGTGTTTCTTAAATTCAGCTTTAAACCCTTTCCCGGTGGTAGGAGCAACTTGATCTTTTTGTTGCTTTATCCACCATCTATCCGCTGCCTCAATAAACAGGTGAGTGGCCTCACGGATTTTCTTTAGATTAGATATGATCTCACAAATGGCGAAGGCTTCTTCGCACTTGTGTAACCAAACCTCGATCACATCAGAACTGCGCTCGGTCATCCGACCAGCATACTTCTCCTTAGTTAGCAATATTAGGCACCTTGACCCTCGCACGCTCTGATGAATGTATACTGGGCTCTGGCTCTGCTGGAGCTTTGCCCTTATCAATTCTAGATGGCCTAGCCGACAAGGCTTGCACCATCTCCCTGATCTCATTCTGACCAACATTCACTTGAAGCTGCTGGTTCATAATTTGCTGTAAAGCATCTTCTAATACCGAAATCCTACCGACCAGAGTAGGTATTGTGTGATGGGACATTTGTTGTGTAGACCGCGCTCTAGACTCACTAGGATTCACTCTAGAATTTTGTCCTTCTACCTCCATAGTTTGAAAAGGGAAAATAGTTTTTTTTTTTAATTCCCTTTTTGTTATGCAGAAAAAATAAACGATAGCCCCTGCTGTACAGAACGAATCGACTACAACTCAAATTTTTTTTTAAAAAAAAAGAGAAAAAAGCGCTCCTTGGAAGCTCCACGCAGACTGAGTATGCGCGTTTCGCTCTGAGACAAGCTCGAGGGAAAAAATTGATATTTTGTGTGCCTCTTGCTTCCTTATTTTCCCTGTGTGCAAATCTGTCACGTCAACAACATTCACTGCCAACTGCGCTCAGAATTAAACTTGTAAACATATGGTGTGCAACTGCGGCTTTGTTCTGGCCCTTCCAATTCGTCACGACAGCTATGATACGCAGGTCATCGCCCCGCTCCGCCTTCACTCAACTCCGCGCAGTCGCCCGTCGATGCTCCACCAGGGAGGTCTAGGCGTGGAATTCGTTGACTGACCGAATCCTCGTAGGCTTAGTTTCCGGCATAACCACTACCCCCCAAGGCCCATCCGTAGAGGGTGCGCCACGCTATCGCAGCACGTCAGCGAGCCTGCTCTCAGCCACCACGAAGGTTCCCGCACACCGAATTCAACCACCATGGAAGTCTTCGTCACGGCCAACGATCCTCCCATCCATCGCACGTCACGAACAGCCGTATTCCTTCTTCCACGCCTGCTGTCCAAATTCTGAATCACGGCCAACTGCTCGTCGAACAACGCTCCACCCTGCGTCACCTAGATCGTCTCTCTTCCGTTGCGCTCTGATACCAAATATTAAACACCTGAGCTAATTCACTAGACTTGATTATCACGAGCGATGGCATTGGTTATTCCACCCAGCCTTACTCTCATGGATCGCAATTTCCAACAGATACGTATTTCGTTTTTCCTCATGCATATCCACAAGACCCATAACTCCCTAGATGGTTTCCTCTGCCACATGTCATCATTTTAGCCCTTTTCACTTGGTGCACCATTTACCCCTCTCTTGGGGCACATTTAAACCATTTGCCCCTTGGCATTATTGCACATTTAGGTGCACCTAGGCCTTGGCACTCAGAACCACCTAGTCAATGCCATTACACCCTCACCTAGGACCTTGGCAGTTACTTCTCTTGACCATTTTATTTACGCACAGTAAATATTACAGAAGTCGGTCATCTAAGAGAAAATGCCCACCGATATTTTCGAGGTCTTGCTATCTCGGCTAGAGCATAACACATATGATCTAACCCGGTGTAGATATGTGATGGTCTGAAAGGCTGCATCTAGTTGGAGTGGAGAGGTACCAAACTCGGCCTGAATAATGTGATGTGGTATAGACGGTTTCCTTCGGATCATCCGTGAGAGCATGAGGATCTACAGGCGCTCCACCCGTGTCCACTCTATCTTTGACATGTTAGGCCCCCAACAAGGGCTGCTATACATATCGGTTGGTCGGACCAAGGAGTCGAAGAGAAGAGCCTTGGTGCGAGGGTCCTGGAAGTGGGAGTGGAAGCATTGTCTCTCTAAATGGTGCAGTCTAGGGTCTCGGAAACGTGACTCCTGAGTCTCATAGGCCATGTCTAGGGGGGTACGGGTGGGAGCCTGACGGGTGCGAGTCAACAACCTACCATCTCGGACCACGGCCCATTGTCCCTTCTTGTGGGCAACATCCCGCTGCTGTAGAAGAACTCGTCGCTCTTCAATCTGTAGTGGTGTCAAATCCTTGTCCATGGACAAGGTGGGATGCTCTCGTAGAGTGGCTCGGCGTCGGAGCGTCGCTAATCGAGCATGTGAATCTCTGAAGCGAATGACTAGGGGCTGCTCTCGGTTGGGATCTCTCCCAACACGCCATGCTCCCTCTATGCCATGGTCGGGGACCCCCATGGTAGTGGTTACAAAGGTGATCGCCTCCTCCATGGGCGTCGTAGTGGTGCTGGTGCTGTCTCGCGTGATCCCTCGTATCCGGATGTTGAGGGCCTGTGAAGCCCTCTGCTGCTGCTTCTGTATGGGAGCTGAAACGGTTGCCTTTGCGGGCTCCCGTTTCGCCATGTCCACCCATCTAGTCGTCTCTACTATAGCCGACTGTATTGTGGCTATCCGTGCCTCCATCTCTGTGATAAGGGTCCCTCCAGGCGCTGCTCTGAGGGTCCTGAGCTCCTCTCGAAGTTGTGTGATGTCGTGTCTGAGTCCTTGGATAAGGGTGCCTTGCTCGTGTATAATGTGGGCTTGCACCTGGGTGTATCGGGCCTGCTTCTGGGTGTAATGTGTCAGCTCTGCTTGACGGGCCCGAATGCTATGTATCTCAGCCAATAGGGAGTCCCAAGCATCTTGTGGGGGCCTAAGATGTCATGGTCCAGGTGGGAATTGGATCTCGAGAGGGGTTGGAATGAAGGTGGGCTGCTGAGGTTGTACTGAGGGTGGGGACAGCATGATCTGGGTAGGGGAGTGGTATGTAGGAGTAGTGAGGCTGGACGAGGTGATGAAGGGTGGCTGACTGAGAGGTAGAGGTGATACGAGGGGAAAGTACTGTGGAGCCGTGGCCGGTGGGGCCAATGGTGAGGCTACTGGAGAGGAGACCTGTGATGATGATGCAGGAGAGGGGGAGGAGAGAGGTGGCGTAGATGATGAAGCGGATGATGGTGGTGAAATAGTGGTGGTAACCATAGAGGTCGAAGATGTGGTGAGTGGCATGGGCTTTGGGTGGGCCCCTTTCTTCTGGGCTGCAGTGCTGTCCACTGTCAAACTGCTCTGGTTGCTGCGTTTGTTGAAGTCCTCCAGACTGAGTTTCTTTTGTGTTTTTGCCTTGTCACCGTTCCCCTTCCCCATCTCCATGTGTATGCAAATTTGGACTGAAGGGTCTCTCGCCTAGTCTCCTGTCCTCATCCCCCTGTTCCCTACATTATGGGGGAGGCAGCAGCGGGCAAAGAAGGGATAGCAGGAGGTCGGAGCTGTTGAAGAAGTAATTATTAAAAAAAAAAGGTCGGAGCTGCGAGCGGGGGTTTAAAAAAAAAAAAAAAGCGAGGGGGGGTGGGGGGTAGCGGAGGGGTAGCGAGGGGGTACGGAGGGGGTAGCAAGAGAGAGTGGGGGGTAGCAAAGGGGGTAGCAGAGGGGTAGCGAGGGGGTAGCAGAGGGGTAGCAGCAGGACGTAGCTAAATTCCTTTGATATTGCCTTCTTGTACTTGTTCATGGAGGAGCCAGCCCAGGGAGCTACGTCATGAACTGCAATAGTCACATAAATACCATGGGAATCCACCATTCAAGGAAAATCTAACAGTTGGAAAACTAAACTTTAATCAACTATGAAACAAATACATACGCCTTATACTCCACAAAATTATGAAACACAGAGTACCAGACTTCCTAAGCAGGATAATTTTAATGGAGAAACTTAAAACCTTTACTTTGAAGTCTACTATGAACAGGGACGAAAAGATTTAAAATACATGGATAAACATAGGTGAAAATATATATGAAATATTTGTGGGCCTGTAGACCATCCTTCCAAGTCTTCTGCAAGATTCTCGTACGAGTAAATTCTGCTTCAGATCCAATGATTTCATCCTCGATCTCTATCAAGGAGTGAACTAATGACGGTGTAGTATTGCTTCCACAAACTGCCATAATTCCCTCTGGGAAGGAGTGATGGATGGAGGCACTATCAGCTGATCACTACCAGCTTCAGACGTATGAAATGCTAGCTGTACTGAAGCAAAATCAGCAGCAGATGCTTTTGTTGCAATACCTGCCGGTAAATGCTGCTGCGAAGTGAAGTCAGTAGCAGCAAATGCTGCTTCACGTGCAGGGTTTTGGACAGTACGTGCTGGCAGAAGCTGCTGCAGGCTGCTGCATGTCTAAACAAACTGATTTTTGGGTAGAAGCTGCTGAAGGTATGCAGAACTGCATGCAGATGCTACTGTAGGACAGGACAACTATTTTGTAGGCAGGGGCTGCTGCAAACCTGGATGAGTACTTCCTATCGGAGTTAGAAGAAGTCAGCTCCTCCCAATCACTCCCGTGCAGCCTCTCCAAGGTCACATATGGGTAGGAGAGAGTAGGTGTGTGTGAGACTAATGCATGCACTACTCATGTACACATGCGCACCAGAGTGAAGTGGTACATAAACTAAGAGTTCCTTGCATACTTGCACTTTTACATGCATGTCTTTCCAGACGATGCATGATGAGGTGTGACTCATGTACACATGCACACTAGAGTGAAGTGGTACATGAACTCGAAAGTTCCATGCACACTTTCACTTTTGCATCCATGGTTTTCCAGCCCACGCATGAGCATGCAATCATCACATGCAAACTTATAGAGCATACATGTACTGCACGCAAACTTACAGAGCTGCATGCATGGCTTTCTGGTCCATGCATGAGCATGCAATAATTGCATGCAAAGCATAGATCTGCATGCATTGCTTTCTAGCCTATGCATGAGCATGCAATCACTGAATGCAAGAATAGATCTTCATGCATGGCATTCTGGTCACGAGCATGCAATCACTGCATGCAAGCTTAGATCTACATGCATAAGCATGCAGACATTGCAGCAAACTGATTGATCTTGATACATAGCTTTCCAGACCATGCAAGCTTAGATCATCAAAGCATGCTACCCAACTAGACTCTACCATGCGCATGTAACTCCATAGGATGCATGCATACCAAAACTTTTAAGTCCCAATTAGATCAATACTTGCAAAACAAGGGAAGGACTGAATGCAGAGACATAACAACTCTGCTTGAGAAGACTTTGTAGGAGGTTTGTGCCAAAATGGGGGAGGATTGAGAGTGGAGTGAGCAGGAGTGAAGCAAGACTAGAGATGTTGATATTGCAAAAAGATTGAAAAATACAACTCACACGTTTAGTATTATTTACCCCAGAAGCAAACTATCAATCCTAACTAGTGCAAGGGGAAAAACCTCTAATTGGGGACACAAGTGTCCTTACGTGAGGTTTTCACTCTAACCCACTACTAACATCTTATAAACCCAAAATCTAGTGATACTGTGAATGTACAATGTGTTGGATCAGTCAACAAATCGAAATAAGCCTAATGCTTTGCAGAAAGCTTGAAACTTTTCTCTGGATAGAGCCTTGGTGAAAAGATTTGCAACATTCTGATTTGTAGGATAGTAGATCAAATTGAACTCTTCTGTATGCAATGTCTCTTTGACATAGTGATTGTGTATCTCATTGTGTTTAGTGCGGGCATGAAACACAAGATTCCATGCCATGGCAATAGCGCTTGTCATTAAGAATAGGAGTAGATGGCTGCAACCTATCATGAAGATCAATATCCTGAGCCATATGCATTCTACTGGATTCAGGTTGCACGATGACGTAGCCACAGTGGATTGTTTCTTGCTAAACCAAGAAATACATGAACTGCAATATTGGGAAAAATCCATTGGTGGAGTGTCTGATGTCATAATCACAAAGCCCAATGTGAATTGACTTGGATATATGGAACTGAATATGCAGACAGGTATTACAGAGACATACAACGGCCCAGTTCATTGAGGGGGTTAAAATCCCTTCCCAGCTGCTATGAGAGCCTGCAAGCGCTACACAGCCCTAAGGGAGCAGCTGGGCTGTAGGGCCAGGCCTTGCAATAAACCTGCTAGGGGTCCGCAGATGGGTGCAAGGAAAGGCGAATGGGCGGGAAGGCAAGAGAACATCAGATGGAAGAGGGCTGGGCAGGGGGGGTGGAAGAAGAAAGAGGGGGCCAGGCTGAGGAGCAAGGCAGAAGGGGGAGGAGCAGGCTAGCAGGCAGGGAGCACGAGTACTCTCATCAGTCCAAAAGTTTTCCTGAGTGTCAGGCATTGTAAACTTCCTCCTTGACAAGTTTCTTGCCATTGGAGCTGAAGTCTTGGGTATGCACAGCTCAAAATTGTGATTGCAGATGCATTGTATAATGGGAAGGCTTGAGAAATGGATGTTGGCTTGTAAGGCAATCCCGCTCTTGTATTTTGTTGGTGGAAATAGTACTTACCGCTTTTAGAGGCTTTCATACACCATGTCCTGTTTCAGCCTTGCTGCTTATACAGTAACTGTAAGGTCTTTAGCACAACAGAGTGAATGCTTATTATTTATACTGAGTGTTTCGAAGGCATTTTGAAGGCAGACATTTATGTGTGCAGGCTTTGTCAAAGAGGATTCACTACGGGAAATTTGTGGCTGAGGCTAAATTCAAGGAATCTCCACAATTATTTGAAGCAGCTATACGTGCTCAGGTGTGTGTTCAGAAGACCATATAAAAGCTCGTAATGACTTGGATTCTGGGTTAACTTAGAGGTTTTTAACTGCCTGCCTGCATAAAAACGAGAGAAATGTATCAGCTTCCTGAAATTTTCATCTTTGAGACTTATCAGATTCGATTCTTGGGCTCAGATAATAAGATGAAGAACTATTTTGTTATGTGTGTATGCTGTGATAAGGGTCCTTTAATCATGTTCTTTTTTGCAGTTATGGCCGTATTCTTTGTCTTCAATCTATCTTTTTTACTTTTGAAAGGATAGAGTATGTTTGCCTGGCAGGATGTGGATAGTTTGATGCGTATCATTACGTTTGAACAAGTGGAAGAAAAGGTACGAAGACGGGTTGAGCAGAAGGCAAGAACATATGGGCAGGAAATAAATCCAGATAATATTAACGTATCTGCCCAATATAAAATAGAGCCTTCTCTGGTTGCTCATTTATATGGAAATTGGGTCATGCCACTGACAAAGAATGTCCAGGTGGAATATCTTCTTCATCGTCTTGAATGATGTGAATCTCGTTCTCATGCTCTTCATTGTCTTGAGAACTCATTTGTTATTGGATCATGAAATTTCCTAGAACAGCCAAGAAAGATGTGAAATGGCTGGAAGCTGATGAATCTCACAGGTTTAAGCATGTGTCAAAGTTAGTGAAGGGCCCCATGCCTTCCAGTGCAATATATGGTAAACAATCAAATATAACACAGGAATGAACACAGTTGTCAGCTTCCGAGTTGGTCCCCTTGTTCAAACCACCTTTGAACTCCGGGGTATTGAGAGACTTCGATTGTCAGTACAACCTATAGATGTGACACGACATATATTATAAGAGCACGGCTCCTTTTTCCTGCAAGGTGATCTGGCCTTTCTTTTGGCGGTAGGAGGCCTTTCTTTAAAGAGTGACGTTCTTCTGTTCTACTGTCCTTTCTCAAGCAAAGTGTGTAGTAGTTATTATTGATGTAAAGCTATTCCTTTGTATCATTTCTGTCCTACATGAGACACACTCGAGGCTACTATTGCCACTTTCTTGGTGGGGTGATTCATCCTCGTGATTGGCTTACTTTTTTATCATCTTTCTTCACATCTAAGCAAATGCATATGCTAATGCTTTTGTTTTAACAAATATGCTCATATTTTTTACTATTTGGTCTTATCCACTTATTTTAGTCCCACCTCTTGTGTTTGCACAAGGTCCTCTGCCTTAATTCAATTCATTCCTTGAAATCAAATTGATTGTGGACATGAGAAACTGGTATGGGCATACATAGTGGGCTGTGCTTTTTGTTATGGACTCCCATGAAGGATGTAGTAGCTTGTCGATCACAATACTTGTATAGGTAAAATGTGCCATGTGTGTTGAAGGTGCACTTGTGGTGCAATCAAAGTGGGATGATGATTGCCGCCAAACAAAGGTCTGAGTTGCAAGACATCTCTAATGTCTTTGTACTTGAGATGGGCTGAGTTGCAAGGGATCTTAAATATCTTTTTACTCGAGGGGGATGGGCGGAGTTGCAAGGGGTCTCTAGTATCTTTGTATTTGAGAAGCTACTATGATACAACAGGTTGGAAAAAAAAAGAATTGATTCTCTCTCTCTCTCTCTCTCTCTCTCTCTCTCCCCCTCCCTCTCCCTCTCCTTATATACATATACATATAAAACATATACGTATACGTATGTGTGTGTGTGTGTGTGTGTGTGTGTGCATAGCTATGCGTATGCATATGAATAGATAGATGTGGAGAAGTGGATGACGGGTTTTCTTTATAGAAGAGGATTTAGAACTCTCTTGTATAGAGTGGAGAGTAGAGTTGATGTGTGGATTTTGAGCTCCCCGTAATAGATGATATGTGTTCATGCTCTGCCGCTCTCTTGTGTGCTAGATGGATCTTATTCCAACATTTTGGTATAAGAGCTAGTGAGCTCTTGAATGCAGTGGTGTTTGAAGAAACCTCCCAGCTCCAGAGGCTTGTGTTCATTCTCAGAGAAGCTTTGTTTGGGTGCATAGTTGCCTGGAGAACAGATTCATGAAAATGTGGATGATTTGAAGAGACCTTGAAGTGGTGGCTTAGAGTACGAGCTAGAGTTGTTGCTAGAGCAGGTGAGAGCTAAGTTTGAAAAGCGGAGAAGTGATCTACAAGCTACAGATTATGCCAGTGAAGAGGAACAGCTGTGCATATGTGTACAAGAAAGAGCTGTGCAGAGTTTCAGTGAAGAAGACGAATGACAAATAAAACTTCAGTCTAAGGATCGACATAAAATTCCTTGTTCAAGCGATCAAGCTTGCAGAAACTACAGAAGTCTAGTGCTTGCGCTGGCTTCTCCAGTGGCTCGGCAAACTGCTTGGGTTGGAGCAGAAAGATCGGAGTACTCGTTTAGAAAAGGATTTGTGAGAGCACAGACATTCAAATAGGTGCTCTAAGATCGGAGTACTCATCTAGAAAAGAAATCGTCTAGCTGTATCACGCACAGATCATAAGCAGATCATATTGCAACAGGGAATACAGCGTGTTAGTCCTCTCTCCAGGGTACTTCATCGTAACTTTCATGCCCAGTGCCCAAGCGGACTTGTCCTCGGCTTCTTCAAGCATACTTGAATTAACTTCCGCTTGCGTTGCAAAAGAATCGTTTGTTGATTGGGGCAATGCTTCTTGTTGAAAATAGATGAAGAGGCAGCAGACTGGCAAAAGAAATATTGAAAGCAAAAGAGAGGGGCCTGTGTAGAAGAATTGTTTGGATAACTCTTGGCACTGGCGAATAGTGGGAGGTTTTACAATGTGCAAATCATTCTGCACCAGAAAGTTAATGGTGGTAAGAAGAGCCATATTTGTAGAGGAATTGGGATGCAAGTGCTGCCTTGGTTCGCAATTGTTGGAGCAGATTGTTCGATGCAGGTAGGTCAAGTGAGACTCCGCAGAAACAGCATTCTGCAGAGCACTAGATAGATTCGACATCAATAATAGTGGAGATCCCTGTGAGAGAGCAATAGTAGTAGTAGTGGAGATCCTTGTGAGAGAGCAACAACAAGGTCTGCGTTTTGAAGGCTCAGAACTAGTGTTGGACTCTGTAGAAATCGTTTTCTTTGGAGAAAGGCCAATGTTCTAAAGGGAGATTCAATAGAATCAGCCACATGTCTCTGTTAAGTTTTTTTCAAGCACTTAAGTGCTGGGTAATGTTTGAGTGCATTTGGATATGGTTTGAGTTTTCTTTTGGGGACTCAAGTACATGCTTTGGTTTGAGGTTTGGATAAATCAGAAAATCAGAGACTGGGTTTCAGTATATAAGGGTGTTGGATGCCTTTGTTGCGCCTATCTTCATTTGTGACTAAGGTGGGATCAAGTAAGAGATCACCCTTCCGTGCTCCATTTGTCATTCATTTCAATTCCGTTTTGCAAAATTTGACATAGTACTCCTGAGTATCACGGTGGAAGGATTTGCCATTTGGGGTAGAATTTGTTTGCTTGAACGTGTTAATACCGGAGGTCATATGCCCGGTTGGTGAAGTATAAATGCCGTTGTGCACATGAAGTAAACTTTCGCCAGTAAATTTGAGTTGGAGGATGCATATAAGGGTGTGTATGCCCAAAATCGGATGCGTATGATGCCCAAAGCGTTGGATAAATATTTAGTTTTATAAGCCATTGCAAGAGCACAATTGGAAGGCAATCTGTGGCTGTTTGATGCCAAGATACACTCATTTACAGAAAGTGGAAAAGCCATAAGTGCATTGGTACATGCGTGAATTTGTGCCCCAAAGTGGACTGTTAGTGCTCATTTTTGGAACACTTGAAAAGAGAGTGAATTCTCAGTTTTGATGCCATTTACCTCACTTGAATTGAGTGTGCTCAGAAAAATCATAAAGGCGCTAATGATTTGAGACTCGCTAAGTTGCATTTGGAAGCAAGTATTGTCAATCAAGCATGGGTGAGACCACTCAAGTAGCCCAAATTGTGGGTGAAAAGTTGACAAAGGATAATTATAGCGCTTGGTCTTATAGAATGGAAAACTTTCTCATGGGAAAAAGTATTTGGGCTTGATCACGGGTGAAGATGAATGCTGGAGTTGCCTTGGGATGAACCCTCGGATGAGCTGAAATTGGAATACAAAACATGGGTTGAGAAATCAAGAAAGGTGTCCATTGGATATCTTTATGCATTTCCAATACACTCATTCCTCGCATCAAGAAGGCTAGCATGCCTAAAGAAGCGCATGCCTAAAGAAGCTTGGGAGATTATTCACAAATTGTATGGCAAGCATGGAGGCAAGGAAAATTCAGCTAGTGCCTCCATGGAATGTGGAGAGGAAATTGAAGCATCACGGAGTATGTGGTTGAGATAAGGCAAATTATGGAAAGACTTAGCCTCCGGTGTCTATCACCTTGAATGGTTTAGGCCCTCAATACAAATAGATGGAAAGTTCTATTTCCGTGAGAGGCAATATGTCCGATTTTGAGGGGCTGGTTGCATTATGCATGACAGAGGAGGTGAAGCTTGGGCTCAAAGCCTCCACAAGTAGTGGAAGAGACAATTGGTTCTATCACGCGGGTGGAAGAGGTGATTTTAGAGGGCGAAGTGGACCCCCAAGAGGCCGTGGAAGAGCCTCATATACCCCTCAAAATACTATGGACAGAAATGAGTTTGCCCAAAGAGGACGTGGTTTCATGCCAAGAGACAGGGGGAGAGCCTCACCTCGTGGTAGAGGAAGAGCCATTCATACTCCACACGCTGAAAATTGTCACTTTTGTGGAAAATATGGGCACTTTGAAAGATATTATTATGCCAAGTGTAATGCCACACATAGAGGGCGTGGTGGAAGACCACAATACAATCATTATGTTGGTGAAATAGAGCATGCATATGAGCATGGATATGGGACTCATCTCTTTAGTATGGAGCCTGTTATGAGTAACATGCAAGAGCTCTCTTTTAGTGATGATTGGTTCATAGATTTGGGAACCATGAATTATATGATGCATCATGGTGAGTGGTTTATCTGCAAAGATGAGATGCTTGGTGAGGAGTTTGTTTCTATGGGAGATCATACTATGCACGAGATTACTCATATTGGATGATATGCCCTTCAGGGATAAATAAGGTGTTGAGAACACATTGGGAGATGTTTTATATGTGCCCACAATCACCAAAAATCTTGTTTTTGTTGGTTAAATGGCTGATGAAGACTAGCAAGTGCGCTTTAACAAGTTTGGATGCTTTGTAGAGGAGTTTCATAATGGCATTGTGGATAAGATTGTTGCTAAAGGACAAAAGAGAGGAAGATTGTTCACATTTGATGCAGGAAAGCCCTATTTATAGCGAGGTATGTATGCCAAATATTGGTCCCAAACAAGATCAAGAGGCGCAACTTTGGCACAATAAACTTGGGCACATTAACTATAGACGTTTGAAGGAAATGTAAACAAAAGAATTGGTGAAAGGGTTGTCCATATTTGGTCATTTAGATTTCAGCCATGTATGTCTTGTATGTCAATTTGACTGTGCTTGAGGGATAAATATAGCGTGGAAAACACATTGGGAGATGTCTTATATGTGCCCACAATCACCAAAAATCTTGCTTTCGTTGGTCAAATGGATGATGAAGACTATCAAGTACACTTTGTAGAGGAGTTTGGATGCTTTGTAGAGGAGTTTCATAATGGCATTGTGGGAAAGATAGTTGCTAAGGGACAAAAGAGAGGAAGATTGCTCACATTTGATGTAGGAAAGCCCTATTTACAGCGAGGTATGTATGCCAATAATGGTCCCAAACAAGATTAAGAGGTTCAACTTTGGTTCAATAAACTTGGGCATATTAACTATCGACGTTTGAAGGAAATGGAAACAAAAGAATTGGTGAGAGGGTTGTTCCTATTTCCAAAGAGGGGGAGAATGAGAAAATGCTCTTTGGCAATTGTTTACTCAAATATTTGGGGACCAATGGATCGTGTAACACCTGGGGGAGCAAGATATTGCATCACTTTTATAGATGATTACAATCGGATGACATGGGTCTATTTTTTGAGAGCCAAAAGTGATGGCTTTCTAGTGTTTTGCCAATTTAAAAGGATGATAGAGAAGGAGCTTGGGTGTTATGTCAAGTGCTTTTATACGCATACAGACAATGTTGGAGAATATATGTCCTATGAATTTGATGAGTTTCTATATAGTCAAGGCATCAAGAGATGGGGAAAAGGAAGAATAGAGTGGTTGGTGACATAGCTAGAGCTATGATGGATGAGATGAATATCCCATTGGGTTTTTGGGTTGAAGTGGTGCATACGGTCGTGTATATCATGAATAGAACACCCACGAATGCCATATATGGGTTGACATTTTGAAAAACTTTTAGAGTACAAGCCGATCTTGGCTTATTTGAAAGTGTTTGGCTACGTTTGTTATGTGCATGTGCCAAGGGAGATAAGGAAGAAGTTGGAGCTAAGGGCTATCAAATGTGTATTTTTGGGATACCCAGTTGAGAGAAAGGGATTTTAATCCTATGATCCCATCATTAGTCGAGATGTGAAGTTTAGTGAGCTTGAAGCATGGTATCAGACCAAACCAATTATTGTAGGGATTAGTTTCTAATGTGAATAAGCTCATCACTGGCTGTGGTTTAAGAATAATGTAAGTGGTTGCAAGAGATCCAATCTGCAGACACTTGACAATCTGTGCATGTTCACCTTTGTTCACATTGTCTTCAAAAATTTGCATGGGTAGATATTTGTTCTATTATAAATTTATTTAGGGCAATTACTGGGTCTTGCCTGTGAAGAGCACACTCTTAAGAAATCATGGATCGTGACGTTAGAAGCTGCAGCTCGAGTGATAATTTGGTCATGGCTTTTGAATTATGAGAAAACAATGTTAGGATTCCGGAATCTTTTGAAACCTAGATGGCAGCTTATGCTTGGATACACGTGAGAACATGTCTGTAGCTTTGTTTAGTAAATTATTTTTATTTTTATTTTTCTCATTAACTCATAAGTTTTTTCAAATTCTACTGTTGAGTGTTGTGGTGGCATGAGCACATGTAGAGCAAAGGTATGAGTAAAGGGCAAGCTGCCACATGGCATGGAGGAGATATCCCATATGTGAGCAAGCATATGGATGTAAGTATCCTCATCTATAAAAGGGAGGTTCATTTGAAGTAATATCAATCAAGCACTTTGCACTATCTCAAGATTCTCTTTACGAGTCCAAGCTAATCTATCTTGGAACCTAATTGACTTGAGGTACGTGTCATGAGCACTCTCTTCATCATGTCTCCACATAGGTTCCATCCACCTTAGAGCACTCCATAGGTCCTGAGGCACGTATGTTTTATCATGGTATCAGAGCTTAGGTCTAGTCTCCTAGATTAGGTGTGGGCTTGCCTTAGGAGCACATATTTTCTCCTAAGATTAGTTTTAGATCTCGAGAGTTCTTGTGAGAATTCATTGAGAGAAAGAGCGAGAGAAATCCATCTTCTTGTGAGAATTTCGTTCATTCTTATTGTGAGAAAGAGGCTAAGCATTGAGAGAGATAGATAGATCTATTCTCTACAATGATCTGTGAGAGAAGAGGTTTCTTTGAGAGAGAAGTTTCTTCTTGAGAGTGTTCCATTGTGAAAGAGTCTTCTGCTTACCAAAGGCTTCAACATATCTAGCCTCTCAGATGACTGCTGTTACTCCTACAGTTGCAAGCTTGAAGGCGGTCCATAGACCATCATACAAAGACATCTACTTAAGCTCCAGCCAGTAAGGGCCCTTCCATAGTGCACTACCGACTGGCCTCCAACCGCTCTCTGTCGCTCCAAGCTTCCTCCAACAAACATCGACCTCCTGAGCAGCCAACGCACTATCTACAGCCACGCTCCATAGGCGACCAAGTAGTTGCCCCGTGATCGGCTCTTCCAGCCCTCCACAGCTCCAAAGATCATCGCAAGCTGCCTCAACGGAGAATAGCTCTTCTGCACGGTCAGCTCACCGACGGAACTCCTAGCTCCAAAACGAGCACTGTCTTCAACTACGGCCACTCCAAGGCTCATGGGCGAACTGCAGGCAGAGACTCTAGGACTGTTCTCTCAACGGGCAACCCCACAGGCAAATGAGAGGCATTGGAACGAGTAAAGACCACCCACGACCAGTCGGCTCAAATCTTCTGCAGATCGGCTAACAGCGTCTTCACGCCCTTGACCCATCAAAGTAGCTCCTCCGACTGCTCTCCCTCTTCTAGAAGACCTCGACCTCGCGAAGCATCCGCAACACAGAGCAGCACAGCGCTCCAACATCTAGCCGAGCATCGCATGCAGCTGCGCTAGACATCAAGTCAAAAGGCGATTCTGTGCTATGGATCAGTAGAAGGAGGCACATGAAACCTTCCTCTTCCTCGTCGAGCTCGTTGCGACTGCGTCCACACCGCCATCGTCGCTATAGATTAGAATAGATCTCATTTTCATTCTTGCTAAGGTTCACCATAATTTGACACGCGGTAGATAGGTCTTTGACTTGGGTTAGCTCAAAGCAACCTTGGGTTAGGTTGATTTGGTCAGTGCTTTAGTCTATGCCACATGGTAGATAAGGTTGGGTGTGGTTAAATTAAACCATGGTTAAGGCCCATGGTTAGGGGTAGGATTAGTTAAGTGCCACCTAAGCACAGAGCCCCTTGTTAAGCACAGTGTGAGTGCAGCATGTGAACAGCCTTTGCCACATCATCAAGGCCCCTCTTCTTCACATAAACTTCGACAAGCCGTAACTTGCAATCTAGGAGGAATTTGCACACGCTCCAAAAAGAAAAAGTGATCGTCTTTTCGAGCTCTACGCGCCTGTCATATCAAAATCATTGTTAGCAATTAGACACTGTCAATATTGAAAGAAATCAATTGGTAAGACCTTTGCAACAAATGACAAATCAAAGCATGAATGCACACATCATTGTCATAAGCATGCCAAAAGCACAAGTGCACGAGATGACCATAGCACGAAGCATGGCATCCACACAAAGCATCAAGGCACATGGAAGAACAAAGCATCATGCATGAAGCTACACAAGGAAGAAGATTACAGATTGAAGAACCAGTAGGTCAACTACGTGGAGTCATCATCAAGCCATGAGCAGAATGACAGGAGGAACATGTATTGAGAAACAAAAACCTTGCCAACCTTGCCTATATTTTGTAAATCAAGCCTGACCACCTGAGAGTAGCTATGAAAGCACCTAGGGGAGGTATTGACATGTAAAAGCCACACTTGACCACCTTAAGTAGCAATGCAAGCACTAAGGGGAGGTGATGGATTTGTAACTCACATGTGACCACCTTGCAGTAGCCAAAGGATCATGGCACCAAGGGAAGGTGTTGAGAGTTGTGGTGCCATGAGCACATGTAGAGCAAAGGTATGAGTAAAGGGCAAGATGCCACATGGCATGGAGGAGATATCCCACATGTGAGCAATCATATGGATGTAAGTACCCTCACCTATAAAAGGGAGGTTCATTTGAAGTAATATCAATCAAGCACTTTGCACTATCTCAAGATTCTCTTTACGAGTCCAAGCTAATCTATCTTGGAACCTAATTGACTTGAGGTACATGTCATGAGCACTCTCTTCATCATGTCTCCACATAGGTTCCATCCACCTTAGAGTGCTCCATAGATCCTGAGGCAGGCATGTTTTGTTAATTACTGCATGTCAAAGGTTGAAAAGATGAAATTATAGCAAGCTGGACCCTCAAGTAAAGTGATGTCAGGGCCATTACAAGATGAGGAAAGTGTTGATAGTGTGAACCCATGGAGTGGTAGATTGAGAGGGAGCAAGCATGTGGACAAAGGCAAGCAAAAAGTTGAAGTGGAAGAGAGTGTTGAGGATGCAAACAGTGATGAAGAGAGTGATTTACAGCTTATGAAGGCTTAAGAGACTAAGCATGCTTCAAAGTACATGCTAGAAACTCAATGGCCAATACACAACCCTTAAGAAGATTGGAAAGGGTGAGACACCCCCGTGTTGAGATATCGAGCTCCACTCGTGATATGCCAGGGTGACCATTGTGCATTTATGTCACCGACTTGTTAGCTGCAGATGCGGTTGGTACACCGCCCATGAATAATAGCTGGATGACATCTATCTTTATGTACTGTAGTTAGTAGCTCAGTTAGTATGCCACCTAGGTTAGTTGAGTTTGGTTTGAGACCCACATATAGGGTTCATCTATTCCTTTTTGTAAGAGAGTTTTTGGCTTTCACAACTAAGAAGAGGAAAACTGTTTTCAGCCTCCACCTTTGTGTGTATTCCCCCATTCTGTATGTGAGAAAGCTACAAGTGAGACTCCTTACCTCTCTCCCTCACTCTTCACATGGTATCAGAGTTCGGTTCGTGGTAAGGAGCTCAAGGAACCAAACCAAGTTCGTAGTGTCTTGGTAAGAGGATCAGTGTTGCTTTCCTTTTTCGACTTTGGGAGCAAATCTCTGTAGGTAGCACAGTCGGAAAGTGCAAGAGTGCACTGTCTCAGATTGAGACGCCCTTCGCGGTGCGGCGAGAGGGTAGTATATGCGGCGAGAGACATTATTTTTTTGATTTGAGGCCGTTTCGGGGCTCGTTTTAGTGGTGGAAGTTTTTTCGCAGGCACTCAGAAAAGTGGCCTGTTTTAGCTATGCGACCATTGTTCTGTAGGTCGGTGAAAAGTTGCCGCTGAAATTGCATCGTATGCCTATGCGCAGAGATATTGGGAGTGACAATATCATTCTTATTACCTGTTGATGCAAAATCGTCACTAGGAAGTGACTGTATGGTCAAATACCACTTTCGTCAGTTTTGAAGATTTGCCTTGTGAGGCAGAAGTTGTGTTTTTTGCAGTGACAGAATATTTTGTAGCGTTCTGTAATCGCGTCTGACTCTCTTTCACAGATTATCACTGAAAAGCTTGACAAGAACAACTTCCAAGCATGGAAGTTTAGAATGACGAATTTCCTTATGGGAAAAGGCTATTGGGAGTTCATTACAGGAAATGAAGAAGAACCAGTTCTTCCAATGTTCCTAATCAACAGGAAATGCAGGCATTTAAAGGCTAGCATGAGAGAGCCAGAAAAGTTATGTACTGGTTGTCTATCAGTATTTCAGATTCTATGATTGTGCATATTCAGCATGCAAGCACGCCAAAGGAGGTGTGGGATACTTTGGCAAAAATGTACAGCACAAATATGCAAGCTAGGAAAATGCAGCTCAAGCAGGAGTTGCACAATGTGCAGAGAGAAAATATGAGCACTGCCACATGAAGGTGAAGAAGATTGCAGATGCACTTGCTTCCATTGGGTCGCCAGTGGAAGATGATGATTTAGTTTCTGTGACCTTGAACGGTCTAGGAAAGGATTATGCACAGTTTCGGACATCCATTGCCGTCCATGAAAAATTTCCTGATTTTGAGGAGTTAATTGCCCGTCTAATTTCTGAAGAGCAGAGAAACGGTGGTGTATCTTCTTCAAGAGGAACTTCAAAAGAAAATGTCTTCTACTCAAATGCTGGAAGAGGTAGAGGTAGAGGGAGAGCAGGCCGATCTGGAGGCCATGGCAGAAATCAAAATATGCAGCAAATTCAAGAAAACTAATCCTATGGAGGAGGGCATGGTAACCTTAGAGGTAGGGGGAGCCAAAGAGGTCGTGGTGGATGGCAGAGAGACAAAATGCAAACAGAAATGTTGACTGCTACTATTGTGATAAAATGTGTCATATGGCATATGGCTAAAGACTGCTACAAAAAGCAGAATGACATTATGAATGGAAAACTGCAGCAAGGCAATTATGCATCCTCTAGTAGATAGGGTGATGACAGAAATGAGCATTTGTTTATGGTGCAGCACATGACCAATTCTGTGACAAGTGCAAAAGAAAGCAATGATGTGTGGTATGTTGACTCAGGTGTATCAAACCACATGACAGGTCATGCAGAATGGATGCAAGAAGCAAGGAAAATGAAAAAACCAGGATTTGTGGAGACTGGTGATGATACTGCACATCCTATTGTGCAGATTGGTAAAATTTCTTTGTCTATGCAGGATGGGAAAAAGAACTACTTGTCTAATGTATTTCATATTCCGAACATCACCAAGAACCTAGTTTCTGTTGGTCAAATGGTTGAGTAGGGCTTGTAGGTCAGATTTAATCCTCATGGATACTTTGTTGAGGATATGAAAAATAAAGGTCACTTGATAGCAAAAGGGAAGAAGAAAGGCAGGATGTCTACGTTGGATGCGGACATGCCTGAATTGAGTGCAGCCATGTTTGCACATGGGACCGGTGTAGTTGCAGATATTGATATCTGGCATAAACGCATTTGTCATGTTAATGTACAGCGACTTAAATTAATGTAGGCCCAAAATATTACTGGATGCGGACATGCCTGAATTGAGTGCACCCATGTTTGCACATGGGACCGGTGTAGTTGCAGATATTGATATCTGGCATAAACGCATTTGTCATGTTAATGTACAGCGACTTAAATTAATGTAGGCCCAAAATATTATTGCAGGATTGCCCAAGTTCAAGGTTACAAAAATGCATAAGATATGTGAAGCCTGTCAATTTGAAAAACAAGCAAGGAAACCATTTCCTAGACATGTTCAAGAGAGTAAGAGGCCATTGGAATTAGTCCACTCTGATGTGTGGACTACTAAAGCTGCATCTATTGGAGGCTGTCATTATTTTGTCACTTTTATTGATGACTATAGTAGAAAAGTTTTGGTTTATTTTATGAAAAAGAAAAGTGAAGTGCTTGGGCATTTCAAAGCCCTTAAAGCTATGGTTGAAAAAGAAACAGGCTTGCAAATAAAATGCCTAAGGTCAGATGGAGGGGGAGAGTACCTCTCAAATGAGTTTGCAAGGTTCTTGCAGGAGCATGGCATAAAGCAGCAATATTCATGCAGTCATACCCCACAACAAAATGGACTTGCACAAAGGAAAAACAGGCATTTTGGAGAGGTATCTTGTGCCATGCTCAACGAAAAAAACCTGTCAGATTTTTATTGGGCTGAAGCAGTTGCTATAGCAGTCTACATAATGAACAGGACTTCTTCTACAGCAATACATGGCATGACACCAGAGGAGAGTTATACTGGTAGGAAACCAGATATTTCTCATTTGAAAGTTTTTGGTTGCATTGCCTATGTTCATGTGCCAGATGAGTTGAGATCCAAGTTGGATTCAAAAGCTGAGAAGTGCATCTTTATTGGTTATTCTTTGCAGCAGAAAGGGTATAGATGCTATAACCCTTATACTCGTAAGTTTACAGTCAGCAGAGATGTTGTTTTTGATGAGATGAGCAGCTGGTATAAACCAGTAAATGTGGTTGATGATGTAGATGCACAAAGTGGTAATGCTGCACAGAATTCACAGCAACAATCACAAAATATTAGTGGACCTGTAGTGTCCTCTAGCAGTGGTTCACATACTTCGCCATGGACAGGCAGATTGAGATCAGGAGAATCTCCTCAAAGCAATGCAGATTGTGGTATGCAGGTATCACGAAAAGGAAAAGAGAAAGTAGATCAGCCCATGGTTGATGTGAATGCAGGTCACTCTTATGTGGATGGTGAATCCAGTGGCTCAAAACATAGCATTGATGATGAGTTGGGTATTCCTTCTGTTGTTACACTTGGAGTAAGGAAGACCAGGGATGCTTTGAGAGCATTTGGTAGTGAGCCTATTTTGCACAGATATACCAGAGTCAAGTATCCTGTGGATAGGCTGAAATATGATGGATTTACAGCCATTCACTATGCCTATACGGTTAAAGTGATACAAGAACCAGAACCCACTTCTTTTGAGCAAGCCATGGGAAAAGAAAAATGGGAGAAAGCCATGGATGAAGAAATGGATGCCTTGGAAGCAAATGCTACATGGGAATTGGTGCCTTTGCCTAAAGACAAGAATGTAATTGGCTGCAAGTGGGTCTATAAGGTGAAGCACAATGCAGATGGTTCTGTGAGCAGATACAAGGTAAGATTAGTTGTCAAGGGGTATGCACAGACATATGGTATTGATTATGAAGAAACATTCAGTCCGGTTACAAGGATGGCAAATGTAAGAGCAGTCATTGCTATGGATGCATTGAAGGGATGGTCTTTACATCAGATGGATGTAAAGAATGCCTTCTTGCAAGAGGTCTATATGGAGCAGCCACCAGGTTATGTACATGCTGTTCATCCTGAGTTTGTTTGTAGGTTGAAGAAAGCCTTGTATGGCTTGAAGCAAGCACCTAGAGCATGGTCTGATAAGATAGGACAATATCTTGTCACTATTGGCTTTCAGATTTCCACGACAGATTTCTCATTTTATGTGAGAAATGTATTATGCTGCTTGTCATTTATGTTGATGATTTAATCATCACAGGTGATAGTGATGAGGATATCCTTCATGTGAAAATGCTATTGAAGCAGAAGTTTGAGATGAAGGATTTGGGAGAGCTACGTTACTTCTTGGGCATTGAGGTGATTAGATCCACAAGTGGAATATGGCTCTTGCAGAGGCAATATGGATTGGACATGTTGTCTAAATATGGGATGACAGGCTGTAAGCCTATTTCAGTTCCTTTGGAGCAAAATGTGAAGCTCAGTGCAGATGTAGGTGATCTTCTGGAAGATCCTACTATGTACATACGCATAGTAGGAAGTTTGATTTATATGACTATTACCAGGCCAGATTTGAGCTATGCTATTGGGTTGGTAAGTCAATTTATGCAGGCTCCAAGGAAATCACATTTGGATGTGGCTAGACGCATATTGAGGTATGTGAAGTCCACATTGCAGTATGGACTATTTTATGAGACTAGGGTTCAGATACAGTTGCATGGATACACTGATGCTGATTGGGCTGATAGGATTTCTTATAGATGATCTACCAGTGGATATGTGTTTTCTTTTGGGAGTGTTGCAGTCACTTGAAGCAACAAGAAACAGCCTACAGTTGCTTTGTCGAGCACAGAGGCTGAATACAGGGGTGCAGCAATGGCTGCATGTGAGGCAGCTTGGTTGCATAAGCTGCTTTATGATATGCATCAGTCTATAGATGGGCTAGTTGTCATTTATTGTGACAACATGAGCAGTATTCACTTGGCAAATAACCCAGTCTATCATGCTAGAACAAAGCACAATGAGGTACATTACCACTATGTGCGGGAGAAGGTTCTAGTAGGTTTTATTGATCTAGTTTATGTCAGCACAGAGGATCGGGTAGCTGACATATTCATGAAGACATTGGGCGCAGAGAAGCTGCGCAAGTTCAGAGACCTGCTTGGTGTACAGGAATTGGGATTGAGCTCGAGGGGGAGTGTTGAGATATTGAGCTCCACTCGTGATATGCCAGGGTGACTGTTGTGCATTTATGTCACTGACTGGTTAGCTGCAGATGCGGTTGGTACACCACCCATGAATAATAGCTGGATGACATCTATCTTTATGTACTCTAGTTAGTGGCTCAGTTAGTATGCCACCTAGGTTAGTTGAGTTTGGTTTGAGACCCACATATAGGGTTCATCTATTCCTTTTTGTAAGAGAGTTTTTGGCTTTCACAATTAAGAAGAGAAGAACTATTTTTAGCCTCCACCTTTGTGTGTATTCTCCCATTATGTATGTGAGAAAGCTACAAGTGAGACTCCTTACCTCTCTCCCTCTCTCTTTACACCCCGTTGATAGATTAACTTATAATAGACTTATGAGGATGCACTATGCATACATAATTAGCAACGTGCAATATATTGAGCCCTCAAGTTTTGAGCAGGCTATAAAAAATTTAGATTGGAGGGATGCCATGGATCAAGAAATGGATGCCTTCGATAAGAACACTTGGACACTCGTGAAACTCTCAAAAGGAGAGAAAGTTGTTGGATGCAAATGGGTTTATAAAGTGAAGTGCAAATCGGATGGAAGTGTGAAGAGATACAAGGCAAGGTTAGTTGCAAAAGGGCATGCCCAAACATATGTGTTGGACTATGATAACATTCAGCCCGGTGGCAAAGATGACCGCTATACGGACTGTGATTGCTTTGACAAGCATGCATAGATGGAAGTTATATCAAATGGATGTAAAAAATGCTTTCTTGAATGGTACACTTCATGAGGAGGTTTATATGCATCAGTCCGATGGGTATCTACATCCCAAATATCCTATGCATGTGTGCAAGTTAAGGAAAGCCTTCTATGGGCTAAAGCAAGATCCAAGAGCTTGGTGCAAGAGAATGAGTAAAACCTTGCTGAATATGCACTTTAAACAATCTAAGGTTGATAGCTCACTATATGTGAAGCAAGAGGGAGTAAAAATGGTGCTTGTGATCATTTATGTGGATGATTTAATCATCACAAGGGTAGTCTTGATGAGAAATTACATCAACTAAGGAGAGATTGTCATGTGAATTTGACATGAAGGATCTTGGACAGCTAAGATACTTCCTTGGGATTGAAGCAATTGATTCACCACATGGTATTTGGATGCTACAAAGGCATATGCTTTGGACATGCTGAAAAAATATGGGATGACAACATGCAAACAGATTGAAATACCACTTGAGGAAAATGCTAAGTTGGTTGATGATGGGTATAACTTGCAGGATGTGACAATGTTTCGAAAGATGGTTGGGAGTCTCATATATCTTACTTCACTAGACCAGATTTGAGTTATGCCTTGGGTGTGGTGAGTCAATTTATGCAAAAGCCTTGCAAGAGTTACCTTGATGCGGTGAGAAGAATACTCAGATATGTGAAAGCCACAACAGTGGGTATGCATTCTATCTTGGGAGTAGTGTGATTAGTTGGAGCAACAAAAAACAACCCACAGTTTCTTTGTCTAGCATAGAAGCTGAATATAGAGGGGCTGCTATAGCAGTGGTGGGTGAAGGACCTTGGCTGAGATTGCTTCTTCATGAGTTGGGAGTATGCATTGATGGTCCAATAGTGATTTACTGTGACAACATAAGTACAATTATGCTGGCCAAGTATCCCATTTACCATGCAAGAACAAAACTTATAGAAGTCCACTATCACTATATCATGGAGAAAGTGATAAGTGGTGAAATTGACTTGAGATATGTGAGGACAAATGCCCAAGTTGTAGATATCTTTACCAAGTCTGGGGTGTAAAGATAAGTTTTGTTCTTTTAGAGATGCTTTGGGTTTATGTGATGTACAAGCTCATGCTGAGATTGAGGGGGAGATTGTAGATGCATAGCTATGTGTATGCATATGGATAGATAGATGTGGATGAGTGGATGACTGGACTTCTTTATAGAAGTGGTGTGAAGAGTCTTTAGAACTCTCTTGTATAGAGTGAAGAGTAGAGTTAATGGGTGGATTTTGAGCTCCCCGTAATAGATGATATGTGTTCTCTCTCTCTCTCTCTCTCTCTCTCTCTCTCTCTCTCTCTCTCTCTTGCGTGTGTTTGATGGATCTTATTCCAACAATATATAAGGTGATTCCTTTAAAGGCCGTGATATTAGGCAATGTGGGTGGCATGATCAGGTTTGAACAATGGAATGCATTCATATACCTCCACACCTACACATTTATTCTTTGATGAAAGACTAGGTCATGTATTCTTATTTAGCCAATCACAAATCCATTCCTACTTCCTCTCTCAAGGGGTATTGAGAGCTAGTCAAGGTCTTTGCTATCTCACATTTCCATTGTGAAGGGGGACAAAAAAACTTCTTGATAGCCAAACCGGAGAAGAGTGGGCTACTTAAGCATTTGATATGACATGGAGGATAACAAAGAGGAGTGAAAGAAGACCAAAAGAGTCAAAGCTCCACTCCCAAGGGGAACTTTAAGCACGGAGGACTAGAAACCCCATGAAATTCACAAGGACAAGAGACTCCAAATTTGTAACATCGACCACTAACTTCACAAACGAATCCAACAGTTGCAATGTAAATCCTCATGAGAAGAAAGGGGGAGGGAAATGGGAGTTGGAAGAGGGAGAGGGAGAGGGAGAGGGAGTGGGAAGTATGGAGCAAGAGAGGGGAAGGGGGATGAAAGGTATTCACAAAGGCAAGAGCAAGAAGAATGTAAACAACACTCTTGAAAGAAGCGAGAGCCTCAAAATTTGCAAGTAACAAATGGAAGACCAAAGTTTGCATTTTGGCCTTTTATACAAGTCACCTTTTGAAGCGAGGTAACTCTATGCTCTCACTCCATATTACATTTCTCTTGGGCCACTACGGCTCGAGGGCTTCTAACCAGATTCATGAGTGCATTGTGCATATTTATAAGAGTTTGTAGAGGAAGATGCAAAATGTGACAATGTTAACCCAGGCAATTAACTGTCCCCAGCCTGCAGTTGATCCATCCTAAGATCAACATGTTATGACTAGGTTGAAAGATTGTGTTGCTTGGAATGTTGGTCAAGCAGTCGCTGGGAGATCCGACAAAAGGGAAAATGGGGCTCCCAAAAATGAGTCATGCATGTCCCTAAAAGTTTGTATGTGATGAGCATGAACGCTGCACACTTGGAGGTACATGTGGATTACTTCATTGTAGGAGGGGGCCTTCATCTGGATCAAAGCCTAACTCGTGGTGGATATTTAATTGCCGTTCTTCAATAGTGGGGAGCTCGTTTGGGGATGTCGCGGAGCAAAATGATCAGTAGTTGAAAAAAATGGATGGAAGCCACAATTGTGGGATCTGGAACTGCTGCATAAAATTTTTCATTGTATAGGTGAGACCACAGGTAGTGGCTACCTTCAAAAAGTCAAAGCACAGGAAGTTATAGACCACATTAGGGTCGCTCTCTTGGATTTGTCAAAATAGACTCTATTTCTAGTGACGGCGGAGAGGCATATAGGTTGGGTGAATGCAACAGTCCCTGTAGGTGTTACAGTACATCTGCCAATATTTTGGCTGCTTTAAGGAAGGAATCCTCCAAGCTGGATGTACTCCAACATCTATTTCACTAAGACGAGCACAACTTGGGGATCAAGATCCATGTATTTGCCTTTGGTCTCTGGTTTATTTGTGTGTTGCCACTTTCGAACGGTCTTCTCTATAAAAGTAGTTAGCTCTCAAACCTGATGTCCACAGCCTTTAAGGCAAAATGATTAGTAGTTGAAAAAAAATGGATGGAAGCCACGACTATGGGATCTGGAACCGCCGCATAAATTTTTCATTGTACAAGTGAGACCACAGGTAGTGGCCACCTTCAAAAAGTCAAAGCACAGGAAGTTATAGACCAGCTCTCTTGGATCTGTCGGAATAGACTCTATTTCTAGTGACGGTGGAGAGGCATATAGGTTGGGTGAATACAACGGTCCCTGCAGGTGTTACAATACATCTGCCAATATTTTGGCTGCTTTAAGAAAGGAATCATATTTACTCCAATTGAGACGAGCACAACTTGGGGATCAAGATCCATGTATTCGCCTTTGGTCTCTAGTTTATTTGCTTGCTGCCACTTTCGAATGGTCTTCTCTATAAAAGTAGCTAGCTCTCAAACCTCCAGACAAAGTTGTGCCTTGGTGAGTTCTGTCCTCATCCTAAGGGGGGTTCAACTCATAAAATTTTAGAATACCATGTGCATTCAAAAGGAGGGTATTTCAATGGAACTTTTGGAAAAAAATTAATAGATTTCCAATAACAAGAGGGTTTTTTAAATTCAACTGTAGAAAAAAATCCATTAGTTCATAAGTAAAGAGGGATATCTTTATTGGGGAAAAGTTTTTAGTTGAGGGGTCTTTTAAATACCCCTTGAATGCATGTGATACCTTGTTTTTCTTAGTAATGCACCCCCCAAGTCCTTACCCCTTTCAGTGAAGTTCCAATCCCCCCCAAGGAGCCAGCGCTCCCCAGTTAGCTACGAGCCACTTCCAACACTCACTTCTCTCCTTGGGAGAATTGGGCGCATACAAACTTCCCACCCTAAACAAAAACCCTTCACAGGACACCTCAGCACACCTAAGGCCCAGCCATGCGAATCCCAACAAACCTCTTTCAAACTCAGGGCTCTCAAGGTGAGAATAGCCATGCCACCCTTACCCCGCACAGGGCAATTTACCAAGACTTTGTAACCTAAAAGCTTGATAGAAAACCAAAAGAAATCCTCATAACCACACTTGAGTTCTTGGAGGAGGATGATTGAGGGACGAAGGTGATGAATAGTTGTGATACATCCTCTCTTTTTGATTGTGTTATAGCACCCCCACACATTCCACAAAAGGATTGACACCTCCCTTTGATAGACTCTCCCCCTGGGCTTGACCCTAATGCATGATTACCTGACAAAACATGCGTGCCTCAGGATCTATGGAGCACTCTAAGGTGGATGGAACCTATGTGGAAACATGATGAAGAGAGTGCTCATGACATGTATCTCAAGTCAATTAGGTTCCAAGATAGATTAGCTTGGACTCATAAAGAGAATCTTGAGATAGTGCAAAGTGCTTGATTGATATTACTTGAAATGTACCTCCCTTTTATAGGTGAGGGTACTTACATCCATTTGCTTGCTCACATGTGGGATATCTCCTCCATGCCATGTGGCAGCTTACCCTTTGCTCATACCTTTGCTCTACAAGTGCTCATGGCACCACAACTCTCAACACCTCCCCTTGGTGCCATGATCCTTTGGCTACTGCAAGGTGGTCAGATGTGAGTTACATTCCATCACCTCCCCTTAGTGCATGCATTGCTACTTAAGGTGGTAAAGTGTGGTTTACATGTCAATACCTCCCCTGGGTGCTTTCATAGCTACTCTCAGGTGGTCAGGTTTGATTACAAACATATAGGCAAGGTTGGCAAGGTTTTTGCTTTTCAATACATTCCATTGATGTCACCTTTTGGCTCATGGCTTGATGATGACTTGTTTGCTTCTTTGTTTGGTGTAGCTACCTACATGATGCTTTGTTCTTCCATGTGCCTTAATGCTTTGTGTGTGGATGCCATGCTTCGGGCTATGGTCACCTCATACACTTGTGCTTTTGGCATGCTTTCTGCATTCATGAGTTGCTTTTCCAATTATTGCAAAGGTCTTACCAATTGAATTCTTTCAATATTGGCAGTGTCTAATTGCATACAATGATTCTGACATGACAGGCACGTAGAGCTCAAAAAGACGATCACTTTTCCTTTTTGGAGCATGTCCAAATTTTTCCTGGATTGCAAGTTATGGCTTGTTGAAGTTTTTGTGAAGAAGAAGGGCCTTTGATGATGTGGCACAGGGATTCACATGCTGAATTCCAAACTGTGCTTAACAAGAGGCTGTGCTTAGATGGTGGTATTAACCTAACCTTCAGCCTTTAACTATGGTTTAACTAAACCACAGTTAGTTTGATCTCAACCATGGTGAACTTTTACCATAGTTATTTTGACTACCTTATCTGCCACGTGGCCTAAGGTAAGCCTTGGAGAAGGAAGAAAGAAGAGCTTTGTGCCTTCTTAACGACAGCGACGAAGGAGCTCAGGAGATGCAGCTCTGTCGGAAGCCTTTGTAGGTTCATGGAGTGGGCCTTCGGTTGGGTCGCTGCTGCTGAGAGGTGCCAGTCGAGGGGAGCCGTTTGGGCTGAGCAGCAAACAAAGTTCGCATACTAGCGGGCTGGGTTACTGGAGCTGGGCTGAGCCAAGCTTTGAGCCTTGGCTTCTGCAGAGGAGCTGGCCGGTGGAGTGCTGTGGCAGAGAGCCGTGAGGGGCCACTGAGTCGGTGTGAGCTTTCGTTGACAGAGCCGGTTGTGTGTTCGTGGAGGTCGAGCTAGAGTCGATTGCTTGGCTTGGCTGCTGCTATTGCGCTTAGCTTCGTTCGTAGGTAGTGCATTGGCAACTGGCTGCAGGGAGCTTCTGGAGTGACTGGCTGACCATGCTATTGAGGCGTATCCGCAATCATGCAGCATGTAGAGAGTCGTTGCTTTGCATGAGCTCGTTGCTGAAGGCGGTCGATGGCATTGGAGCAGTGCTGGCGAGGGCGCTGTTCATCAGGATTCGACTGTGGCAACTATGGAGCTTTGTTGCGTGTGGATGGAGCGTGGCTATCGTCGTTTGGAGCCAAGAGATCGCTGTCGATGCACAGATTTGTGCGGCTGCTATTAACTCCACAAGCTATAAGCCTTGTGCGCCTCGACCCCCCTGTCAAAAGAGCTGCTCTTCCAACCGCGGCTGGTTGTAGAAGGCTGGGAGTCTCAAGGGAGCTCTCTTTGTGGGATGGTTGGTGCTGCAGCGAAGCTCGTAGTGAGTCGCATTGCTGGGTGTCATTTGTGTGTAGCTAAGTCAGTGGATGGAAGCCTTTGTGTCTCTTTGGAGCACCTTGGTCTAGGTGGTAGACTTTTCTCAAAGCTCTCAATAAACTGAACAATTAGAGACTCTCTTTCTCTCTAGCTCTCTCTAAGAAGAAGAAGAACAACTCTTCACAGATCTATCTTACAAAATAGATCTCTAAAAAGAATGAACTTTCTCTCTCTCTCTCTCTCATTGACGGAATTCCCTCAATGCAATGGAAGGAATCAATGGACGGAAATTTTCTCTCTCTAGGGACGAAAATTTGTTCTCAATCTAAATCTAAAACTAACCTAGGAGAAAAACATGAGCTCCTAAGGCATGCCTACAACTAATCTAGGAATGGAAGCAATCCTAGTGAACTACTAATGAGCTAAACTAGGAGAGCTAAACCTATGCTCTGATACCATGACAAAACATGCGTGCCTCAGGATCTATGGAGCACTCTAAGGTGGATGGAACCTATGTGGAAACATGATGAAGAGAGTGCTCATGACATGTATCTCAAGTCAATTAGGTTCCAAGATAGATTAGCTTGGACTCATAAAGAGAATCTTGAGATAGTGCAAAGTGCTTGATTGATATTACTTCAAATGAACCTCCCTTTTATAGGTGAGGGTACTTACATCCATTTGCTTGCTCACATGTTGGATATCTCCTCCATGCCATGTGGCAGCTTACCCTTTGCTCATACCTTTGCTCTACAAGTGCTCATGGCACCACAACTCTCAACATTACCCTATACACATCCTTAAGGAAGTTAAACATGTTCTCCCTACGACCCTTGGCAGCCTCCTTAATCCTCTTAGACAACCCTTTGTGGGACTGGGAAGGGCCCTTGCTCGTCGCGACTCTGAAGGTTCACCCTCCCCGGCTAAAGCTTCGTTGACTCTCTTTTTATGGTTCACATTGGGCATCGCCTTATCACCTTGGCCACCATCTTGGTTGGTCTGCGTAGGTGCCACTTGAGACACCAACTCCAGCTCTTGCTCACATGCAGAACTGCCACCCTGATTACCTTTGACCTGTTGAGTCTGAACTTTTGGGGGATTATGAACGTGGTTTGAGCATCTATCTTGCGCATGATTTTGGGGCATGGTCTTACCTTTCCATCCGACCACCATACATTGCTCCGTCGGATCTAGCATGATGTTAGGCATGCATGGGGGGACTTCAACGGCTTCTGATGAGGTTTATCTGGTGCCTACTCAGGACAGTTGACATTCCGATCATGCTTGTATGAACCCCATGCATATCCCCAAACTAAAATGGTGCCTCTGTGCATTCATCTTGGCCCAGCTCTTCCAACCAAAAATTCCTTCTCCTGCACAGGTTAGGAAACACTTGTTGCATTGTATTTTCCATATTGTGGTAGGTGCAACTGCTCCAAAGAATTAAGTTAAAAAATATTTGAACATGCCTCAAGGAAGCATTCAGCATCCTTTTGCACCATGACAACTCATTTGGATTATCCTGTAGCATGTTGAAATTCTGAGGATGCTCAATATTGGGGTAGCATGTCCCCCTAAAAATCATGTATCTTTTTAGCAATACTCCATTTATGTCCAAAACCAATAGTTTTGTTTTTATACCCTTAGGGACATATACTGTCTGTGGCATAACCCTTATTGGTTCTTCATGATGGAGTACATGCTATTCAGTCCTCCACAATAACAACCTATTATGCCTTGCCCTACCTTGTGCATCATGTTCAATCTCAGGATCAACTGATGAATCATTATGTACATCAGCAGTGTTTGCTTTTGCATCAACCATGAGATGGTGAGTCATTTTGTGCATCAATAGGGTATGCTTTTGCATCAGCTTGTGCATCTTTCTCAACTTCAACTTTGTGTGCCTCTGCATCAGCCTGCGCATCCTTCTAAACATCACCATTGGATGCTTTTGCATCAACATGCACATCTTTTTGAACACCATCCTTAGTTTCTGCATCAGTATCTGCATACTCTTCAACATGAGCATTGTGGGTGATGCATGAGCCTATGCATCCATATCAACAACATAACTGTATGCTTTTGCATCAACTTGTGCATCCTTCTGAACATCAATAGTGAATGCTTTTATATCACATAATATCTTTGCGAATGCATCCAAATCTGCACCAAGCACTAATTCTACCTTCTCATCCTGTGCTGCTTCAACCTCATTAACCTACCCTAAAGTTTCCACATAATCAACAGACCCTTCTTGTGCCTTGTCACCCTGGAAGTACCTTTTCTCATCAGGACACTCTTTATCATTATTTGTTTCCCCACCCTATTTAATAGTATGCTTCCTACCTTGCTTTTCTCTTTTTGTAGCATGATCTTTTCCTGTGTGTGAATCATCATTCAAATCATTTGCATTGCGCACAATAATTACATGCACATTGCATTTTTGGACAACACATAACTTGCCTTAAATATTATTGAAACACGTCAAACAAGACAAACATGGAGAGGATGGAACACATGGTGGATCATGTTTCACCACGCATAATACATATTTATTATATTGCAAAAAACTCTTGCAAGCTACAAATTTGTTGGGATGCTCATCCAACAAACTTGCAAATAACTACTCGCATACAATGTATTACAATGTCATGGAAGTTTATTACACTTCAATGACATACCGTTGCCTTGAGCTCTATGCTTCAAGGGTATTTTTTGTGTGAAGTGAGATAATGTAATATCATCATCAATGAGATCCAGTGGTCCAACGGGAGCCTCCTCAGGCTCCTCGACATCCAGTGTCGACCCTCTTGACCCTGCCAATTCCTCATCACATTTTTCCTATTGTAACAATTCCTTCTCCTTCATTCTTCTAGTCACTACCCTTCCAGCCTCCCCTCTAGCTTTAGGGTATTGCAATGCTTGTTTTCTTCTTTTTGATTTGTCCAAGCCTACAAGTCCATTTGGAGATCATAAGAAACTAATACCACGATCCTCGAAGTAGGATGAACATTATATGAAATTACGAATGTTAAGAATTCATACCTTCAACCACACATGAGGGAATGTAATCATTAGCTACTTCCACTCGTCCAACAAGAGTCTCCCCAGGCTCCTCCACATCTTACGCCTGCCCTCTTGAGCCATCCAAGTCACCACCTCCCATCAACCTGTAATAATTCCTTTTCCTTCATGCTTCTAGTCACTCTGGCTTCAGGATATTGCAATGCTTGCTTTCTTCTTTTTAATTTCTCTGAGCCTAAAAGTCCATTTAGAGATCATATTCATCTGATACCAAATCCTCTAGTAGGATGTACATGTATGAAATTACGATGTTAAAGTTTCACACATTCAACCATACATGATGTGATGTCTCTTGGAATGTGGCTAGACTCCACAAACGTAGAGTGGCCATGACTAATACATACAAAAGTGGAGTCCAGATCACTAGTCCTCCCTCTCTTACATGTTATTACATCTCGACCCATAGATCCTCCTTCACTGACATTACAAAATAAATAGTGAAAGTACTATCATAGAAAAATGGACACTAAAAATAGTTGAGGATATTATCACAATACACACTTGTAATAGGCATCACGTGCTCACCATCGGGAGAAGTAAACTCAGGATCAAGTCAGCCATTTGCACATGAACATAGTAAAACTTCAATAATTTAACAACCAACTTGCTACAATGAAAAAACCGCATATAATTTAAAACATACCAGATCTACAAGAGGTTGGAATGCAAAGAATTGATTTGGATCTCCCAAAAATGGGCTCCCTACATGCACTATGTACACATTTACCAATCTCTGTTGCTACATGAGCAAAGAAGATAAAGTGGTACATGTGACTGCAGCCATGCGTGCCTCCTCAAATGACTGAGTTCCAAAAGGGAAGCCACGGGCTGAGTAGTGGTTGTAGTCACCGACCTTCAAAAGCAAGCCACCCACACCATCAATAGCTGGTGGATGTGGACGAATAACAATGGGGGTGTGGACTCATCCCTGGACTTCAATTGTAAGCTAAAATCCCTGTGGGTGTGTGCCTCAATCATCCTCTCTATTTCTGAAACTGAAACCTGCGAATATATACAAAATATCAGAATTTTCCAAAACCTCCAAACATTTGTACTTTAACTTGCCTTGTGCAATGATGCTTAGGTGCCTCATAGCAAAAATAATAAGCTGTGTAGCATACAAAAAGCACATGATATGTGTTATGACATTTAGCTCATTCAACATCCTTGAAATATTAGATTAAGTACTATATAGCAAAGATAATGTACATCACACGAGCTCTATAGCTCATTTAGTAGGCTTGAAAGAATAGAATGAGTGTTATATAGCATAGATAATGTACATAGCACATAATATGAGCTATAAAGATCTTAAATTATGTTTGAAAGAATAGATTGCCATATAGCATGGGATAATGTACATAGCACATAGCATGAGCTATATAGCTCATTCAGCATGCTTGAAATATTAGATTAAGTACTATATAGGAGAGCTCTTTGCGCTGACTTGTAGTTCTCCAAGGCTAAAGACTTTGCAAAAAATAGCCCAATTTCATAATTGAGCGGCCCCTTGATAGACTTCATAGTGATGTTGCACAAGCTTGTCGGAAAACTTATCACGGATATGATACGACTTTATTTTCTTCTGCCCAAAAACTCATTTGGGACATGCAAATACAAACTCCCAGTCTGCAAGGCTGATGTCTTTCGTCATATCTCCCTTTGATCTATTCCAACCATGCTGAGACCATACTCCTCATTAAACTCCCATGCGTACTTGAAATATTTCTTTTGTATTGGGATTTGCACTTGTGATATCTTCTTAGATGCCTTGCATTAGCTACCATGATCTTTGCAAAGATAGAAAGACTAAAAGTCAATATGATTCATTATGATTCATTACATGATCAATAGCCAATAATATATTTAGAGCGACATCTTGTATGTTCCTTCCATATACAAAACCATATTGTCTAGCATGCACCACCCCTCAGAATATGCTTGATTATGTTGGCCAAATCCTTGGCCATAACTTTGCATGCACAATTGAGCATAGATAAAGGTCTTCAATGACATGGTAACCATCTATTTTGCTCCTTAGGAATAAGATTTATCATACCCATATTAAGACTCCAAGTCATCACACCTCTTTAAAAGCACAAGTTAATTACTTCCACCATATCCTCCACATGTTATGTTGATAGAACTCAATAGGCTTACTTCCAGGCCCAAGTGACTTACCTCTAGCCATAGAGAACACAACATATTTGATCTCAGCCAAAGAAGGGCCTTTGCAACAGTAGAGCCTCATAAGGCATCACAACCTATCGTGCAAATTGCTTAGAAATGCATTTAACTTTACCTTGTAATTTGTGCTTTGAACTGGCCTAGTACCTGCAATGCTAGATAAATGCTACATGAAAATTTCCACTATTTTTTACCCCTCATACACTAGATTTCCCTCAGCATACTTTACCAAAATAATATTTTCTTTGAGCCTTTTCTCTCTAACTGATCTAAAGAAGAATGCCGATGGTGTGTCACCTTCTTGAAGCTCTTAGCTGCACCCAGCCTAGCATGCTCTGTGGCTCTCAAGAAAAGCTTAATTGAGGAAAGAAGCGAAGGAAAAATAGGATCCAATGGATTCTCAACAATAGTCAACAACAATTATAAACTCACGCAAACCGTTGCCTTCCCTTGTCTCCTCATTCTTCTTGCTCTCTCTTTCCCAAAATCTTTAGCAATCTCAGTAACCCTCCATCTATTGAAAGGTCTCAAATGGCATACTTCCTCCTCCTTCCAAGAAAGATGAACTGCTATATCAATGCTATCAATTCAAGAAACAATGTGTCAAACTTGAACGAAATTGGGCCTCATTTAGTCTATGCCAACATCCGCAAGTCAAACTTCATAAACAATAGAAAGTGATAAGAAGAAATTGCTTCCGTCAAGACTTTACCCTCTAGTGAAGCATGTTTGAGTCCTCACTGTGGGGAAATGGAAGTCACGAGCTAGACGATAGCACAATAGCACAGATGGCGAATATGAAGCTCTTCAACTTGCAAGAATGGTTGACAACACAATCACGAGGGAACAAAATTTTGGAGTTGGAATCTAAGAACTACCCAAAATGTCTCATTAGTCTTTCAATTACTTGGTAATGGTGCACGTAATCATGCAACAAGCTCTCTATATTTTATTAAGAAATATAACAACCACTTTTGTTTTTTCTTCATCTAAGTACTATGTATTTTGCTATATTTTCATGCTATATAGTGGAAAAAGCATTCCACATTACCTTGCTTTCACCCCTTAGCGCACAGGATCTCTTTTTCATCAAGGAACTCGACCCCACCAATGAAACCTCGTCATCTTTCCCACCTTCCCTTACTCCCTCATGTTCCCACACCATTTCCACCTCCTTCCAAGCTTAGATGGAACAAGATCCTTCCACCCAACATGCTACTCACATGAGCTTCAAGAAGCATTCACAAAAAAACCTACTGCCCGCACCCTTCGAAAGAGATGAATCATGGATACAGAGGATGTGCAAAATTACATAGAGCATGCCATGCAAGTCACAAGATTTTCATCCCTGGACAAAAATGGCTGCAATAGCTATAGGGCATGGTCATCCACTTCCAATACAAGTGCAATGCAAAGGACTACGGCCTCTACTACCATAATGTTGAGGCTTATCAAGCTCTTTAGAATCTTGATGTGGTGCCACTAATCCTAGAAATTTGTCTACACAAAAGTGGAAAGAAGGTTCCCCTGCTATGTGAACTTGCAAGAAGTAGTAGATTTTGTAGACAACGACAACCAATCAACAAGCACAACAAGCACATAGTTGATTGTGTAGACAACTACAACCAGTCAACAAGCACAATAAGCTAGCTTCACACCAATGGAGAGGACCACCATTATCATTTTACAATGGAAATAGTATGTTGTGCTTTTGGGCTCCCCATTGTCTCCAAGACATTTGCAACATTAAGGAACATGGATAACCATCTTGCAAAGCTTTGCTCACTGCAACACAAAAATACACAAAGGTAGCATCCCTATGAGCTTGATCCAAAATGTACCATCAGGAGCCGTAACTCTCCTCGCTGAAATCCAGTTGATGGAGCATCATAGTATGGTTCTGCCCAATCTATTAACACGTCTCTAAGAAATAGAAGAGACCAATTGGGTGGACTTCTTCCATAGGGAAATTATTGGAGTATGCACTTACAAGACAAAATAGGCAATCCAATGTCCATAATGCCCATCATCCACCACCACCTACCTGATGACCCTATTTTAGAAGAGTATGGTGATGTGGAAAATGATATCTCTTTATTGTCAACTCCAGTTGCCAAGTCTACACCCAACAAGCCATCACCCAAAAAGAGAAGGAAAGAGTCTAGCAAGTAGGCCAAAGATGAAGCAGATGCTAAAAGGCAGCAAGATGAAGAAGCCACCAAGCACTAGTAAGATGAGGAAGTAGCCAAAAAGAGACAATATGACCTCATGCAACAACAAGAAGATCTCCAAAGGTTTAGAGAGGAGGAAGCCCACAACGGTATAAAATGCAGAGCAGCTTTGCAAGGAATACTGACTCAAGAGACCCATTGGGGATAGAGAGGAAATAATTGATATGACACAAGAGCCCCTTGAGCAAAATACCCCATCCTAGCCAAGGCAGTTAACATAAGGCCGTAGATAGTAGCCACTATAGCAACCGTTCCACCTCAGATAAGAAAGCTTTGGAATTTTGTACCTCCAATTCATACACAACCACTGAGGGTTACAACAATTTGATGGCCCGCAACGGTATAAAATTCAGAGCAGCTTTGCAGGGAACACTGACTCAAGAGACCCATTGGGGATAGAGAGGAAATAATTGATATGACACAAGATCCCTTGAGCAAAATACCCCATCCTAGCCAAGGCAATTAACATAGGGCCTTAGATAGTAGCCACTACAGCAACCGTTCCACCTTGGATAAGAAAGCTTTGGAATTTTGTACCTACAGTTCATACACAACCATTGAGGGTTACAACAATTTGATGCGTGAAGACCCATCAGGCCAAGCAAAAGGAGCTTGCTTTTATAGAGTCCATTATTGCCATGACATTAGATACACAAAACATCCTAACAAAGAGATAAGAGTTTTTAGTACACCAAAATATTGCAACCACTAGGGCTAGCCACAAGATCCAGAAACAAAAAAGCCTTACAAAAAGAGGAGGTAGAATGACTAGTAGTGGAGGCCAATGGATTAAAGGCCATGTAAATTGATGAAAATTTTGAACTGGAGTTGCAACAGATCCAAAATTCTTGGCCATGGAGCGCTCATGCATCAATACCCTCTAGGCAGACTAGCAATGTTGAGATATCGAGCTCCACTCATGATATGCCAGGGTGACCGTTGTGCATTTATGTCACCAACTTGTTAGCTGAAGATACGGTTGGTACACCACCCATGAATAATAGCTGGATGACAGCTATCCTTATGTACTCTAGTTTGTGGCTCAGTTAGTATGCCACCTTAGTTAGCTGAGTTTGGTTTGAGACCCACATATAGGGTTCTCCTATTTCTTTGTACTAGAGTTCTTTTGGCTTTCACAACTAAGAAGAGGAAAACTATTTTCAGCCTCCACCTTTGTGGGTATTCCCCCATTGTGTATGTGAGAAAGCTATAAGTGAGACTCCTTCCTTCTCTCCCACTATCTTCACATGGTATCAGAGCCTGGTTCCTGGTAAGGAGCTCAAGAAAGCAAACCAAGTTCACAGTGCCCTGGTAAGAGGACCAGTGTTGCTTTCGTTTTTCGAGTTTGGGAGCAAATCTCTGCAGGTAGCACAGCCAAAAAGTGCAAGAGTGCATTGTCTCAGATTGAGACGCCCTTTGCGGTGTGGCGAGAGGGCAATATATGCTGCGGGACAGGGCAAAGCCCTAGGTGACTTTATTTTTCTGATTCGAGGCCCATTTCGATGGCAGAAGATTTTCACAGGCATTGAGAAAAAGGCCCTGTTTTTGCTGTGCGACCACTGCTCTGCAGGTCGGTGAAAAGTTGCCACATAAATTGCATCGTATGCCTGTGCACAGAGATACTGGGAGTTACAGAATCATCCTTATTTCCTGTTGATGCAAAATCGTCAGTAGGAAGCGACTGTGTGGTCAAATACCACTTTCGTCAGTTTTGCAGATTTGCCCGTGTGAGGCAAAAGCTGTGTTTTTTATAGTGACAGAATATTTTGCAGTGTTTTGTAATGGAATCTGATTCTCTTTCACAGATTGTCACTGAAAAGATTGACAAGAACAACTTCCAAGCATGGAAGTTTAGAATGATGAATTTCCTTAGGGAAAAGGCTATTGGGAGTTCATTACAGGAAATGAAGAAGAACCAGTTCTTCCTAATGTTCCCAATCAACAGGAAATGCAGGCATTTAAAGGATGGCATGAGAGAGCCAGAAAAGTTATGTACTAGCTGTCTATCAGTATTTCAGATTCTATGATTGTGCATATTCAGGATGCAAGTACGCCAAAGGAGGCATGGGATGCTTTGGCAAAAATGTACAGCACAAATATGCAAGCCAGGAAAATGTAGCTTAAGCAGGAGTTGCACAATGTGCAAAGAGAAAATATGAGCATCAATGACTACCACATGAAGGTGAAGAAAATTGCAGATGCACTTGCTTCCATTGGGTTGCCAATGGAAGATGATGATCTAGTTTTTGTGACCTTGAATGGTCTAGGAAAGGATTATGCACAGTTCCAAACATCCATTGCAGTTCGTGAAAAATTTCCTGATTTTGAGGAGTTGTTTTCTGAAGAGCAGAGAAATGGTGGTGCATCTTCTTCAGGAGGAACTTCAAAAGAAATTGTCTTCTACTCAAATGCTGGAAGAGGTAGAGGCAGAGGTAGAGGAGGCCGATCTGGAGGCCATGTAGAAATCAAAATATGTAGCAAACTCAAGAAAACCAGTCCTTTGGAGGAGGACGTGGTAACTCTAGAGGCAGGGGGTGTTGAGAGTTCACGCTCAACATCATGTGATCATGTGTGCATAGCACCATCACGTGATCATATGTGCATAGCACTAACCTTATAGAGTGCTATAAAGGAAAGGGTTAGATCCCCTAACCCTAACCCTAAAAGGGTTTGTATATATTCTATTTTTTCAACTAATTCTAGTGTACAGTTAGTCATTTGTGGTGTGCTCTCTAGCTGTGCCCTCTCTCCTCATCTCCACTCTTCTCCTCTCCCCTCTTCATATTTTGTCATGGTATCAGAGCTCCCTTGTCTTCCGCTGAGACATTGCGATTCTTGAGAGTGTGAGAGAGATTGTGAGATTGAGAGTTCTCTTGAGTGATTGTGAGATCCTTCCCTTCACTTCCGTTGAGAGAATTTCCGTCCATTGAAAGAAATTTCCGTCCGTTATTCTTTCTTTGAGTTCTTGAGAGATTTCATTTCTTGAGAAAGAGAGTATTTCTTGTTTATGAGAGAGAGAGAGATCTAGATCTTAGTCTTTGAGAGAGAGGTTTTGAGAGATCTGTGAGAAAGAGAAAGAAGCTAAGCCTCTCCAACAAAGCTCCTTCGACGGCCATCCCTATCAAAAAGCCCCTGAGGCAAGCTCCAACTCCATGCTGCAAGCACTTGCAACAAGATAGGTGCCTAGCTCCTACAAGCTTCTACAATGACGGCTCTACATAGCTCCCTAGCTCGTCATCGATCCGCCAAAGCAGCTCTTCATCAACAGAGAGCTCCCTACAAGCACAGCACATGGCATCGGGCTTAGCCTCTTGCTCCACACAGCAACGCTCCGTCACGCAGCCGTCGCCAACACTTTCAGCATCCACCCAAGAAACAAAGCCTTGAAGTCTCCAAACGAACTCTGCAAGGCTCCAAACGACCTCGGCTCCATCAGCCTGCACACTCGACTTATTCCAGCAAGAGCTCCTTCGACTACACAATGGCTTCAGTGCCTTTAATCGAGTCTGCTAGTAAATCCTTCCGTCAACAAGGTCGCCTCCAATAGCAGCAATGAACGCCATCGTGGCCTGCAAAGCCTAAGCTCTGCCAGTCCACCGAGAGACACCATCTACTGCGACAAGGCTCCGTCTCCAGCATAGCGCCTCGGCTCCACGCTCGACTACCTAAACGGAGCTCTAAGGTCTCCACGCCCGAATTGTAGCTCCCGCTCTGCACTCACTCCCGACCTGGCTCATCTACGGCGATGCAACGCACAACAGGGTGAAGTGCCAAGCTTCTGCTTATAGCGCCAACCCGCAACGCCGACGGGCTCCAACATCTATCCCTACTGCATGCAAAGGCACTCCAACGACGGGCGACTCAGACCAATCCGATGACGAAATCTATGAAGATTCTGTCGATTCTCGTATGATTCCGTCACTTGTCTCATCTCCTCATCCAAGGTTTAAATTTTTGACACGTGGCAATACCTTAACCCTTGGAACCTTATCCTCAAGGTCATCACACATTTGGTTTGAAATTTGACACGTGGCAGCCGACTGCCATGTCATCACCTTATCTTCAGCTACCACATCATCACTGCCACATCATCACTGCCATGTCATCATTGCCACGTCATCAGTGCCACGTCATCAGTGCCACGTCATTAGTGCCACGTCACCCTGCTGACATCATCTGTGCCACCTCAGCACTGCCACCTCAGCACAGAGCTTCACTGGCACACCTCTTGCTAAGCACAGTGCCACATCATCACTGCATGTGACTCACAGTGACACATCATCATTGAGCACCATTTGCACTCCTTTTGCCCCTCCACCTAGATCAAGTCATATCTCTTGATCCAGGAAGAATTTGAGGGTGCTCCAAAAAGGAAAGTCGCTCGATTTTTTGTGCTCTACGCGCTCGTTACATCACACGCACATTTCGGCGCAAGTTACACTCACATTTGAGCCTCGCCGACAAAACCACTTCCTTCACGCACATTTGCCTCTACATCGACGCATCTGACCCAGCACTTAAAAAGAACAAAAGAAAAGGAATTATTTGCTGTTCTTTCATCGATCGACGGTTGGTTTAGATCTAGATCAGAGTAGACTAGATCGCCATAGAGGGGACGCTTTGAATTCCCCAAGTTGCCAATCTAAGCCATGCCCGAAATTCCCGACTAGTACCTACTCGGAGTCATTCCATACGCTCACATCCGATTTCACATCATTACATTACCTGAAACCTTACGTTCATCAGTTCAGTGAGCAGACTTCAGAGTTCAGAGGCATTGCAGATTGATTCAGTGGGCAGATATCACTTGATTTCACACACACATGCCACCATTGTAAAGCCTATTTGGCTATCTCACGGCATCGTGCACATCATTTTTTCAGCCTTGTAAAGCCTCTTGGCTATTCCCGGCATCATTGCCACAAGCCTTGTAACACAGATCAGATCTTATATACAGCAGTTCTATCTTCACCGACGGTACAGAGATTTCACTTGGCATCTTCAGTGTATTTGCAGTGATTCATACAGAGTTTTCCAAGACACTTTTTGAGTACATTGTTTGCACCATGTCGACTAGCAACCTCAATCTGGAGGCATCTGCTAAGTTAGACAACTCCAATTACGGTACATGGAAATACCGAATGGAGACCATTCTTGTGCTTCAGGACAAATGGGAGTATGTCGATGGATCCATACCTAGACCATTGGCCGATCCAGCCACCAGTAGCTCTACTCCATCTGTTGTCACAGCACCAGCAACGGGATCTACATCGGGATCTACATCTACACAAACAGTTTTCGCACCAGTAGCAGATCCTGCCATTGCCCGAGCTCAAGCAGAATGGGATAAGAAAGACAAGTATGCCTATCACCTGATCAAGCAGAATGTGCAAGATGTCATGCTAGGACAGCTCAACACAGTCAAGACATCAAAAGAAGCATGGGATATGTTCGCAGCTCTCTACGAGTCCAAGAACACATCCAGGATTCTCACCCTGAGAAACCAGATCAACCAGAGTTTCCGCAATAGCAGTGAAACCGGTCATGCTTATGTACTCCGCATCAAAGACTACAACAATCAACTTGCAGCAGCAGGAGAGACTATGAATCCCGCAGAAATGGTTCAAGTAATCCTGAATGGACTAGGAGAAGGATATGAGAATCTAGTCCAGAGTATTGCCATCCAACGGCAAATTCCAACACTGGAAGAACTTCAGTCAGTTCTACTTGGTGAAGAACTCAGGACTCAGGCCATTCAAGCACGTAAAGATCATTCTAATGATCAGGCATTCACAGCTTCAGACAGAAGCAGAGGCAAAGGCAGAAACAGAGGTAGATCATATCAGAAAAGTGGTCATCATCATCAACAAAATCAAAGTCAGAATCAGCATCAGCATCAGCAGCATCCTCAGCAACATCAAAATCAGCAAAGAGGAAATCATTCCAACCGAGGAAGATTCCAAGGACGAGGGAATGCATCCACCAATGTGTCAAACATTCAATGCAACTATTGTCACAAGTTTGGACACTATGAAAGAGATTGCCGCAAGAAGCAGTATGACCAAGGCGGTCAATCTAGCAGTAATCGAGGGAATTCCCGAGGAAGAGGAAATCATCGTGGTGGACATTCTAGTCACAGTCATTTTGCAAATGAACATGGAAATATGTTTCTTGCAAGTGAGGAATTGCATCAGACTGATACAATGCACCTAGACACTGATTTCAATCCCAAAGAGGATTTCAGCTATCAAGTCGACCAAGTGGAACAGGATCCTTGGTACATCGACAGCGGTGCATCATCTCATATGACAAATCATCAGGAATGGTTCACAGAAATGAAGCCATTAGAAGGTCAAAAGAATGTCATCTACACAGCAGACAATACACCGAATCCGGTTCAAGGGACAGGTGTTATCCCTATGAACAATTTCACTGGTACAAAAGGATTAGTCAAAGATGTGCTCTATGTTCCGAAGCTCAGCAAGAACCTTTTATCAGTAGGTCAAATGACGGAACACAACTACAAAGTCATCTTCGACGGTGATGAATGCACTATCAGAGACAAATCCAAAAGAGGTCAGCTAGTAGCAAAAGGTATCAAGGAAGGACGCTTATACAGGATGCTAGCTACAGTACCAGATAAGCATGCCATGTCAGCTCAAATGCAACAGATGCCACTATCTGCAAAATGGCACAAGAGATATGGTCATGTCAACTTCAAGTACTTGTTAGATCTCAGGAATCAAAATATGGCAATTGGGATTCCGAAGCTACAGTTTCTTGGAAAAGTTTGTGAAGCATGTTGCTTCGGCAAACAAAACCGAACCAACTTTGTCAGAAGTACCTCTCGTGCACGAGGTATTCTTGATTTAATTCATACAGATGTATGGGGTTATGCCCAGACCCGCAGCATCAATGGTTCACTTTATTACTTGACCTTCATCGACGACTACAGCAGATATTGTTGGGTCTACTTTCTGAAAGAGAAATCTGAAGTGTTTGCCAGATTTCAAGAATTCAAAGCCATGGTAGAAAACCAAACAGGCAGAAAGATCAAGGTCATGAGATCAGACAGAGGAGGTGAATACATGTGTTCAGCATTCATGAACTTTTGCAAAACTCACGGCATTCGAAGACAATTCACATGTGCAGATACTCCTCAGCAAAATGCAATAGCTGAAAGGAAGAATGGGACTTTAGCAGACAGTGCTAGAGCAATGCTTAGTGAAAAGCATCTTCCGAATCAGTATTGGGCAGAAGCAATAGCTACAGCTAACTACTTGCTTAATCGGTTTCCTACCGAACCGATACAAGGTATGACTCCTTATGAAGCATTCACTGGACACAAGCCACGCATTGGGCATCTCCGCATATTTGGTTGCATAGCATATGCCCACATACATGATGATCATCGTAGGAAATTGGATGCAAAGTCACGCAAATGCATCATGGTTGGCTACAGTGAAGAAAGTAAAGCATACAAATTGTATGATCCCATCAACCGCAAAGTCATTATCTCCAGAGATGTAATCTTCGATGAGGAATCAGAATGGAAAACCTCACCTACACAGGAGATAGAAGCATCGACTTCACAGTCATCTATAGAATAGGTTGATGAAGAAGAGCAAGAATTGCCAGCAACACCCCAAGCAGTGCCACAGCAGCTCAGACGGTCTACTAGGGAAAGCAGACCACCAGCCAGATTGACATATGCTTAGAAAGGCAAAGCAATTCAGGTGGAAACCACCAACTATGCTCTTATGACTACCATCATGGCTACAGAAGAGCCAGTGTACTTCGAAGACGCAGTAGATAAGCCAGAATGGCAAACTGCTATGAATGAAGAAATGGATGCTTTGTATAAAAATAACACTTGGGAATTATGTGACCTTCCACCAGGAAAGAAGGCCATAGCCAACAAATGGGTATACAAAGTAAAGTACAATCCAGATGGCAGTATTCAGAGATACAAAGCCAGATTAGTTGCAAAAGGATTTGCACAACAATATGGCCAAGATTATGATGAGACTTATGCTCCAGTAGCAAAGATGGATTCCATACGGTTCTTGATATCACTAGCGACACTCAGTAAATGGAATGTGTATCAGCTCGATGTCAAGAATGCATTTCTCAATGGTTATCTAGACGAGGATGTCTACATGCAACAACCAGCCGGTTATGTTGAACCAGGAAAAGAAAACAAGGTTTGCCATCTCAAGAAAAGTCTCTACGGCTTAAAGCAAGCCCCCAGAAGTTGGTACAGCAGAATTGACAAATATTTTGCTGATCTGGGATACATGAAGTCCAATGCAGATCATACTCTCTACTACAAAGTTCAAGGGGAAGATATTACTATTGCACTTTTGTACGTAGATGATCTGATTGTGACAGGAAGCAAGGATAGCTTCATCAGAAAACTAAAACAAGACTTATCTACAGAGTTCGACATGAAAGATCTTGGACTTATGCACTATTGTCTTCGAATTGAGTTCTGGAGAGATTCAGATAGCACATTCATGAGTCAGCTCAAATATGTTGACAGTCTCCTGAAGAAGTTTCATATGGCAGATTGCAAGATTGCAGCCACTCCCATGGAACAGAGTTTGAAACTTACTAAAGATTCAGAAAAGCCTACAGTCAATGACAGATACTACAGGCAACTCATTGGATCTCTTATATATCTGACAATCACATGGCCAGATATTTGTTATGTAGTAAGCTCACTAGCACAGTTTAAGTCTTGAGATACATCAGAGGTACAAGACAATTTGGGATAGAATACAGAGGAAGTCATCCACGGTTGCATGGATACTGTGACAGTGACTATGCTAGAGATCATGAGACCAGGAGATCGACACAGGGATATGCATTTTTCCTTGGTCAAGGTGCTATATCATGGTTGTCAAACAAACAGCCAACTGTTTCTTTGTCTTCGACTGAAGCAGAATATAGAGCACTCACTACAGGTGCATGTGAAGCTATATGGCTCAGAAGACTATTGTCAGAAACAGATTACTTTGATGAGTCAAAGCCAACAACAATATACTATGATAATCAATCGGCTCAAGCATTGGCCAAAAATCCAGTATATCACTCCAGGACAAAGCACATTGATGTCAGAGAGCACTTCATCAGAGAAAGAGTGTTACTTGGTGACATCACACTGCAGCATTGTGATAGCAAAGAAAATGTTGCAGACATCTTTACCAAACCACTCGGTAAAGAGCTATTCGAGAAACACCGACTAGCTCTTGGTTTGATGCAGAGGAAGGACATTCCCATTAAAGGGGTGTGATGGAATGTAATGCTCAGTCCTTCTTCGATTCCCCAGAATCATCATCTTGAGGGAAGGCCTACTTCATGATGTTGATCTTGAGGGAAGGTGTTGAGAGTTCACGCTTAACATCATGTGATCATGTGTGCATAGCACCATCACGTGATCATATGTGCATAGCACTAACCTTATAGAGTGCTATAAAGGAAAGGGTTAGATCCCCTAACCCTAACCCTAAAAGGGTTTGTATATATTCTATTTTTTCAACTAATTCTAGTGTACAGTTAGTCATTTGTGGTGTGCTCTCTAGCTGTGCCCTCTCTCCTCATCTCCACTCTTCTCCTCTCCCCTCTTCATATTTTGTCAGGGGGAGCCAAAGAGGTCATGGTGGATGGTAGAGAGGTCAAAATGCGGTAAAATGGGTCATATGGCTAAGGACTGCTACAAAAAGCAGAATGACATTATGAATAGGAAATTGCAGCATGGCAATTATGCATCTTCTAGTAGACAGGGTGATGACAGAAATGAGTATCTATTTATGGTGCAGCACATGACCAATTCTGTGACAAGTGCAGAAGAAAGAAATGATGTCTGGTATGTTGACTCAGGTGCATTAAACGACATGACAGGTCATGCAGAATGGATGCAAGATGCAAGGAAAATGGATAGACTAGGATTTGTGGAGACTGGTGATGATACTACACATCCTATTGTGCAGATTGGTAAAATTCCTTTGTTTATGTAGGATGGGAAAAATAAATACCTGTCTGATGTATTTCATGTCCCGAACATCACCAAGAACCTGGTTTCTATTAGTCAAATGGTTGAGCAGGGCTTGCAGGTCAGATTTAATCCTCATGGATGCTTTGTTGAGGATACGAAAAATAACGGTCGCTTGATAACAAAAGGAAAGAAGAAGGGCAAGATGTTTACGTTGGATGCGGACATGCCTGAAGTGAGTGTAGCAATGTTTGCACATGGGACCGGTGTAGTTGCAGACATTGATATCTGGCATAAACGCATTGGTCATGTTAATGTACAGCGACTTAAATCAATGCCAGCCCAAAATATTATTGCAAGATTGCCTAAATTCAAGGTTGCAGAAATGCATAAGGTATGTGAAGCTTGTCAATTTGGAAAACAGGCAAGGAAACCATTTCCTAGACATGTTCAAGAGAGTAAGAAGCCATTGGAATTAATCCATTCTGATGTGTGGACTACTAAAGCTGCATCTATTGGAGGCTATCATTATTTTGTCACTTTTATTGATGACTACAGCAGAAAAGTTTGGGTGCATTTTATGAATAAGAAAAGTGAAGTGTTTGGGCATTTCAAAGCTTTTAAAGCTATGGTTGAAAAAGAAACAGGCCTGCAAATAAAATGCCTAAGGTCAGATGGAGGGGGAGAGTACCTCTCAAATGAGTTTGCAAGGTTCCTACTAGAGCATGGCATAAAGCAGCAATATTCATGCAGTCATACTCCACAGCAAAATGGACTTGTAGAAAGGAAAAACAGGCATATTGGAGAGGTATCTCGGGCCATGCTAAAGCAGTTGCTACAGCAGCTTACATAATGAACAGGACTCCCACTGCAACAATACATGGCATGACACCAGAGGAGATGTATACTGGTAGGAAACCAGATATTTCTCATTTGAAAATTTTTTGTTGCATTGCCTATGTTCATGTGCCAGATGAGTTGAGGTCCAAGTTGGATCCAAAAGCTGAGAAGTGCATCTTTATTGGTTATTCTCTTGAGCAGAAAGGGTATAGATGCTATAACCCTTCTATCGTAAGTTTACAGTGAGCAGAGATGTTGTTTTTGATGAGATGAGCAGCTGGTATAAACCAGTAAATGTGATTGATGATATAGATGCACAAAATGGTAATGCTGCATAGAATTCATAGCAACAATCACAAAATATTAGCGAACATGTAGTGTCCTCTAGCAGTGGTTCACATACTTCACCATGGACAGGCAGATTGAGATCAGGAGAATCTCCTCAAAGCAATGCAGATAGTGGTATGCAGGTATCACGAAAAGGAAAAGAGAAGGTAGATCAGCCCATGTTTGATGTGAATGCAGGTCACTCTTATGTGGATGGGTAATCCAGTGGCTCAGAATAGAGCATTGATAATGAGTTGGGTATTCCTTCTATTGTTACACTTGGAGTAAGGAAGACCAGGGATGTTTTGAGAGCACCTGGAAGTGGGCCTATTTTGCGCAGGTCTACCAGAGCTAGATATCCTGTGGATAGGCTGAAATATGATGGATTTACAGCCATTCACTATGCCTATATGGTCAAAGTGATACAGGAACCAGAACCCACTTCTTTTGAGCAAGCCATGGATAAAGAAAAATGGGAGAAAGCCATGGATGAAGAAATGGATGCCTTTGAAGCAAATGCTACATGGGAATTGGTGCCTTTGCCTAAAGACAAGAATGCAATCAGCTGTAAGTGGGTTTATAAGGTGAAGCACAATGCAAATGGTTCTGTGAATTGACAAGAAGTTTGAAAAACAAGATATTTAGTGAAAGGTAGAGCTCTCAACTCCGAAGTTTTTAAGATTGTGGCTTGGAGTCTACTTTATTTGTGGAAACCACTTTGGTACACATGTATGCCAATGTGTCTTTAATTAATTGCCTCATCACCATGTGATTATATGGAGCACATTTATCTTAGGGTATGATGAACAAGAATCTTTACAAATGTGCATGGAGTACATTGATCTTGGGGTATGAAGCAAGAACGCAAGATTTTAGCCTTTATGTGCAAATGCAAGAACAAGGCCTGTCACCAAGTAGCTTTACCTTTGCTACCATCTTGAAAGTTGTTGCAACATAGTAGCTCTGGATGTAAAATTTGAGGTCAATTCTCAGATTAGTAAGGTTGCTTTTAAGACCAATGCTATCATAGCAAGTAGTCCCATTGACATGTATGCTAAATGTGGGAGCATAGTTAAATCCCAACAATTCTTTGATGCATCCCCCATAAGAGAAATTGTACCATGGAATGCACTAATTGTGGGATACACACACAAGGGGAAGATTGAACTCCAATGGCATGCGGTCCTCATAACTTTTGGTATAACTGCATTCCAAATATTTTGGCATACTTGTGTTCCAAAGATTTTGCAATCTACTAAAAGTACACATGTATATATGTATGGAGACACACACACACACACACAACCCTTATACTTTTAAATATTTTTTTTCATAAAACGGTTTTTCATAAAATAAAGACACATACACACATGTAGTACACATAAAAATTCATGCAATTCTATGTAACATGTTCTTCTCAAAAAACAATGCTAACGCTTCAATGAGAACCAATTTAAAAAATACCTTTAAAGTATTTAAATATTTATATTTATAAATAAAACCTAAAATTGTGTTCCTTGAAATAAAAAAAATCTATGATCCTAACCTTGAGACCTAGGTCCCTAATGTGAGGACACAACGAGAGCTAAGAGGAAGCTTGAGAGACACAAGTTTTTGGTGGGACCTGTAGAACACCCTAATCTTCTATTTCATTCATATATATATATGTGTTTGAGTATTGTACATAACCGAGGTTAAGGTATAGTGGCCTTTAACCCCCACAACCTCCCACTTAAAGGCCAATATGCCTTTAAGGGAAACAACCAATGAGCATACTATCCAATGCCCATCAAATCATGACAATACTCAAACCACTGACTAGGTAGACTCTTTGTCAGCATATTTGCAGGGTTATCATCTGTATGAACCTTGACAAGCTCCATGCGCTTGTCCTCAAGTACCTCCCTGATAAAATGGTACCTGACCTCAATGTGTTTGGTCTTTGCATGAAATACCGGATTCTGTGCTATAGCTGAATATCACTCGTGGAATCACTATGCAATGTTGGTACACCTATATGAATCACCAAATCTCTCACTAGCCATTGATCAAGCCATATAGCCTCCTTGCAACCCTCTATGGCTGCAACATACTCGGCCTCTATGGTAGGAAAAACAATGCACTTGCACGAGACATCCACGACACTGCACCACCTGCAAAGGTGAGCACATAACCAGAAGTGGGATCTCTTGCTATCCACATGCCTTGCATAGTTGGAATCTGTGTACCCAAATACATGCATCTCTCCTCTGCCAAAGCAGATACACACCTCCTTGGTACCATTCATGTACCTCATGGTGCACTTAACTGCCTCCCAATGCCTCTTTCTTGGATTAGTAATATACCGGCTAACAACTCCCACTGCAAATGCAATCTCAGGTCTAGTAGCTATCATCATAGCATACATAAGACTCCCAACTATTGATGCATACAGAACCTTGGCCATCATGGCCCTCTCCTCATTTGATTTGGAACTATCTACCTGAATCAGTTTCACATATGGAGGCAATGGAGTACTTACTGCCTTCCCCCCCTCCATATTGAAATGCTGCAACACTTTTGTAACATACTCCTTCTGTGAAAGCTAGAGGAGTTTCCTACTCCAGTCACATGTGATGTGCATACTAAGAATATGACCTGCAGGTCCCAAATCCTTCATGTCAAAGGCCTCATGCAACTTGGCCTTCAATGCATCAAGCTCATAAGTGTTCTTGTCAATAACATATGATCCACATAAAGTGCCACGAGTATTAGGCTATTATCCTGAGCCCTTTTAGTGTAGAGGCAATGATCAATCTCACTTCTTCTAAAACCCTGGGACCAAATGAAAGCATCAAACTTGTGATACCATTCTCTAGGCACTTGCTTAAGGCCATAGAGACTCTTTTTCAGCTTGCAAACCAAATGCTCTTTGCCCTTTTCTTCAAAGCCTTCTCGCTGTATCATGTAAATTTCCTCATGCAAATCCCCATGCAAGAAAGCTGTCTTGACATCCATCTACATGAGCTCCATATCCTCTATTGCCACAAGTCCAAGTACACATCTAAGTGTGGTCATATAGGTTGAGTTTGAATACTCTTGAGTCAGTGCTTCTCAATACATAGGGATTTAAAATGTGCATCTTTTTAAATATAATACATACTTTTCAATTAAAAAATGTGTTCTCACATTCTAGATGCAATAAACGTGTTTTTTCATTCAGTTCAAGGTGATCATTTGCTTGGCTGAATACTGCACGGTATCCCAAAATATCCTGTAGTATATCTTTAAACTTAATGCACAATAAATTTGTATACCATGCGATACATTTAATGCCATATGGCAACACATGCCATGGCCTTGGACACATGTCACAATAGATGCCATCAAAATACCATGTAGGAAATCAATTACCGCACAACATTTTTGCATAAAAGTTTTTGCAAAGCCCCTATTTCCTCATTTTCTTTCAAAATCTCACTTCGCATTTTTGCTCACTTCAATTTGGTGAGTTTTTTTCTTTTTCTTACTATTTTTGTGTGTGTCAATTGAACCAGGTGATGGCCCCCTTCAGCCAGTTGGAATCACCTCACCCTAGCTAATTGTAGGATGAGAGAGAGAGAGAGAGAGAGAGAGAGAGAGATGCATTTTTGAGTATTAGCTAGGAGATGGCCCACTCCAATTGGTTGGAATTACCTCACCTTGACTGATGTGTTCACTTGTAATAAATAAGATCAAAGACGTTTGATGGCTCTCTTTGACCAATTGGAATCCCCTCGCTTCAATCTAGTGATATACCAAATTTATTTATTTATTGTTTATATTTATAGGTGTAAGTAGAGTCGAGTTCTATTCGGATAATGGCCCACTTCTATAGGTTGGTTCATCCCGATAATAACCTTCTCCGACCAGATGTGTGATTGGAGGAGCTGATCTAGTTCATCTTAGTTATATGATGCTGTTACATGTTTCCAACTCTAGCCTCTACCACCGTGATAGGGTGATACTAGATAGTGACTTTATGAAGATTTCTAATACATTAAAAATACTTCGCATTATGATAGTCCTTTGTGTTGCATATATTTGGTAGTGGTGTAAGAAAACAATACAACATCTATGCTCAATAGATAACAAGATCTCGTACACAAGAGAGAAAAGCAGATAGTATGGAGAATCAAAATTTTGATTATTGTAAAACTGATACAATAGATGGCACTGCCTCCCAACCATGCGCCCCTGTGTGAGGAGCTTCGATGGCATGCTAGAAATAGTAGAGGACGGAGGCTGGATGCTAAGGAATTAGGGTTGATGTAGCCAGTGATGAAATGGGCTTCACGGGCTTGCTCTTATATAGCCACCAGTCGTAGTCGGTTAGACCCAATTGGGTGATCGACCCAGTCCATGCCCAAAACGGCCGATTGGGGGTCGGCCACTGACCACATGACAGAACTGGTGCACGAAATTGAGCAACTAACCTACGGCCTCCGTTCAGCATTCGGGATCATCTGGGGCTCCAAACAGGCCCCGCAACTTGAGAGTGGGCTGCCTCGGGAAATGCTCCATCTACCCTCAATGCGATCAGTCATGGGATGCCTTCCCACACTTACATGTAGCCTAGTTAGTGGTGTGCCAACTCTGTCTGAAGCCATCCAGCCATCAGGCCACACATGGCCCCCATTTGGTGTCCAAACTAGGACCTATCACATAACCGAGCTACTCAAATGCCTTCTCATATAGGGGGCTTACAAGTAGAGTTAGCTAGTTCCGATGTAGTTACATGAGAGTGGAGCATTGATATCTAACAAATGGTCTGTGGCTTATTTCACATTAATGCCCTATTTTTTTGGAAACCAAAATGTATTTAGTATTTTGTTGTTTTATGATGTGAAATTTCTATGAAAAATATTTTGCATCATGATAGGGAACTGTGTTGCATATTGTTGTGAGTGGCTTAATTAACATTACCACTGCATGTGTAATTCTTATGTTTCATTATTCTGAAGTATTTTTAGTGCTTACATAATGATTGTTGTGTGCTTTAGATGACTGTACATCCATCCATCATGGCAGCACAAGAGATTGAGATAGCGGAGGTGAAGGCTAAGATTCAAATGCTTGTCTGCCAATTAGCGATTGAACATATGGTAGGATAAATCAATGAAGATATTCGGGCCATTGCAACTTCAAAATATTTGTGAGATCAAGTGTAAGCTTGAGTATTTGAGCATATTTACATAAACTTGCAAGGACGTGGGTGAATGTGAAGGTCTGATGTGAAATTGATAGTGGAGCAAATTTTCCCTCATGTATTGGGAGATCCGATAGTTCAATAAAAAATATTCACTAAAGTGAGAAATGTCACCTTGCCAGTCAATAGAGAGAAGAAGCTTGCACTTTAGACAAGGAGTCACAAGCTTTTAGTCAAAGAAAAAATATAGGGGAGAAAGGCAGCTATAGGAAAAGAAACAGTTAGTGCCTTGGTCGATTTCAACAAGATGGCTAGTGGGCCAGTTGTAAACATTGATCCAATGCAAGTTGAGGGGAGGGTACATGTACAACTATATATAGCATATGTCAACATGTGCTCTCACACAGTGTTGTTTCCTTTAAAATCACTAAAAATGCATGAACCAGTGGACAAAGGAGGGGAAGGGAAGGTTTAGGTACAAGTTGTGGATGTCCTTGGTGTTAGAAAAACATTGTGGTACACTTGCAAGAGGAGTAATAGAGATGATGCTCATGCTCATGCAGCACTAAAGAATGAGCTAGCAATGACTGTGGTCATAGAGCTATCTATTGGGTATTAGGATAAGTTCACACACCCAAGAGCTTTTGGTTGTCACTCCATTTTTCAATGGAGGTAGTGTGCACAATATGCTGATGTGTCTCCCACAACTTTATGGAACATATGTTTCTAGATATCAATGCTCCACTCTCATGTAACTACGTGGGAACCAGCTAACTCTACTTGTAAGCCCCCCATATGAGGAGAAGGCATTTGAGTAGCTCGGTTATCCGGTAGGTCCTAGTTTAGACACCAGATGGGGGCCATGTGTGGCATGATGGTTGGACGGCTTTAGATAGAGTTGGCACACCACCAACTAGGCTACATGCAAGTGTGGGAAGGCATCCCTTGACTGACTGCACTGAGGGTGATGGAGCATTTCCTGGGGCAGCCCACTCTTGGGTTGCGGGGCTGGTTTGGAGCCTCAGATCCCAGATGGCTGTGGGCCGAACGGTGTCTGTAGGTCAGTTGCTCTGTTTTGCGCACCGGTTCTATCGTATGGTCGGTGGCCTATTTTGGGACCGCCAACCCCCAGTCGATCGTTTTGGGTAGATTGGGTCAGCCACCCAATTGAGCCTAACCGACTATGACTGGTGGCTATATAAGAGCAAGCCCGTGAAGCCCATTTCATCACTGGCTATAGCAACCCTTATTCCTTAGCAACCTCCGTCTTCTACTATTTCCAGCATGCCATCGAAGCTTCTTTCACAAGAGCGCACGGTTGGGAGGCAGCGCCATCTATTGTATCAGTTCTACAGTAATCAAATTTTTGATTCTCCATACTATCTTGTTTTCTCTCTTGCATATGAGATCTTGTTATCTGTTGAGCACAGACATTGTATTATTTTCTTACATGGTATCAGAGCATGGACTCTAGCAAGAAGATTTGGTAGTGTGTTTCTATTTGCGAGTAGATTGTGAGAGATGGCCCAGCCCACAGATAGTATCCCTTTTGTTCACAAACCAAAGAACACTCTATTAGTGAGGCTCGCTAGACTCTGACCAGAAGTGCTTAACTTGTACAAATCAAAGTCAAGATAGATGGCTCCATCAAAGAAAATTTTTTTCTTTTGTGCCTCCATGCCTACAAAGTCATTCCAAAATCCAAATGCAGGTGGAAGGCATAAATCCTACAAGTAAGAGAAATTATAAAATCCAAATTATGAATATACATGAATCATATGAGGCCTATCATTTAAATAGCATACAGAATTGTGACTAAAGTATATATCTCTTGAGGCTCAAACTCATGTTTAAGCCTAAAGAGGCATGCCTTGGTTGAGACTCTTGAATCTCATTTCACTGGAGGCTCAATCTCAAGTTTGAGGGGGCCTTGATTGAAGTTCATTCCTCTTGAGTCTTGAGTCCATTCCTTTGCTCAAAGTCTAAAACTTGAGTCTAAGATAAGGATGAGATGAGTCTAAGCTAATGTCCCTAGTTGCACATTTAAAGAGTCCTTGCAAGCCAAAGTCCATTTCTTTCCCTTCACATAATGTCTTAGCTAAATTTTTCCCTTTAGCTCTTGTGGATGCTAAAGTCCAATTCTATTTATCTCACAAATTATCTTGGAGGCTCAAAACTTGTGTTAATAGCCACAGCCACGGTGCATAGTGATGGATTCAGCCATATGGGTTTTGAGTCGCAAAATGGCCTCACCATCTAGGTTTCTAGCCTTAAATGGTTTAGGACAAAGGCCATATGGGTTTTGAGCCGCAAAATGGCTTAACATCAACCTCACCATCTGGGTTTTGAGCCTTAAATGGCTTAGTACAAAAGCAAGCACGAATAACATAAGAACCATTTGGATCCCATATAAATATAACACAAGAGCCATTTGAAGATGAGAGGAGGTTGAGAGACTACCTTGGTGCCATATGGGCCCAAGTGGTTGTAACAAAAGAGAGACAAGAGAGAGTGGTATAAGGAAAAGTGTTGGCCCTCCCTTCAAAATGTGACTTGTATTAAAGGCCAAATGGTTGATTTTGGTCTTCATTGTTGTATGCACAAGTTTGGAATACAAGCTCCCTCTTCTCTTTTAAGACTCGTGTCTTTGGGTGTTCTCTTGTTTCCCTTGTAGTGCCTTTGTGTTTGCCACTCCATACCCCTTCTCTCTCTCCTTCCCTCCTCCTTATCCCTCCTTTCTCCCCTCTCTTCTCGGTCCCATGGGTCGGTTTCTCGGCCCCCAGAGGACGGTAATACATTCTTCTTCTTCTTCTTCTTCTCCCCTTCTCCCTCTCCTCTCCCTTCTACCCCTTCCCTCTTTCTCTCATGGGAACACATTGCAACAATTCAGGAGCTACTTGAGTGACACTTCTGGATGGCTCATGCTTTGCATTGCTCTCTCAAGGAGTAGCTTGAAGTGGAGGTGCCATCGGTATTCCTTCAAGATCCCCATGACACATGAGTCACCATTGAGACTACACATCTTTGGCGCTGTTGTTGGGGAGTTCAAGGTATGCTTTTGCATTGCACTTCTCTTGTCCTTTATACATTTCTCATTGTTGCAAGCTTAACTTGGAGATTTAATAGTGGAGTTGTCAACAAAAAATATACAAAATTAAATTTGAGCTAGAGTGTGCCTCCACGGAGATCTTTTACATACACTTGATGTCTTGAAGAATTTTTGCCAAGAAACCTGAGCCCAAGGACTGTGTTTCAAGCTATGCTCAACCCTCTTTATGCCCTAATTTGGGATTGGCTCCAATCGGGATCTCCATTCCTAGCTCTCACTCACTATTAGGGCCTCGACATGAGGACCCCTCTAGCTCAAACGAGATGGAGAGCATGAACGATGAAATGTAAGACCCCGTAGGCTCAAGGGCTTCTAAAGCCCCCCACACTAGCTTGGCTCCACTTAACTCTCCTGCTCCTTTCGTAGCCTCTAGGGTAAGAGGTACGATATCCAACATGTTTGGATGGTTGGGCCAAATGGATTCAGCAGACATGGAGAACCCTTTTGCTAGTATGTCCGCAGAATAGGGAGGCCTGCAACAATTGGCCCTTGAGCCATAGGTAGGGACTGAGATCGCCTTTGTGGACTCAGGTCCCACATCCTTCATAGGACACCCTGACTTGGATGCATGGAGGATGAAGACCCATGGATGAGGGACTTCGCATGGCAAAACCTTGGCCAAGGAAATGCACGAGACTCTGAAGCGGGAAACTCTTATGAACTTTCGACCTTCCAGGTGCCCCCAATATTTGCTAGCTATGTAGCCCCGCAAGTTCAACCTCACCATCCATGCAAGGAACCTCCATGTAGATGCCTAGTGACCTACTTCCTCCTTGAGTCTGACAGTTCACTCCTGCAGTTGTAGCTCCAATGTACATGGGAGTAGGCTTCACAGTCCCAATGCCAGGACGGCAACCCAATGTATCCTGCCACCAGGTTCAGAGGCTTGAGGTAGCCTTTAGGACCCATTAGGCCCACAATGATGCTGCCTCCACCAACTTCCCAAATGATGCACATCCTAGTGAATGCACTAGGAAGGGGGGCTAGTCCTCGGCTGTACCTATATTTTTAGCAGGGACCACCAATCCTTCTAGGGGTCATTTGGCCTCAGTCTAGATGGCAAGGCAAGCCAATGGTATAGGGCCCTCAACTCAAAAGAGAAAGTCAACTGGGAGGGGCTACGAAAAGCATTCATTGTAGGGTTCACCCCCAGTGGTCATAAGTGGAGCCCGATTAATTAGTTATATTAGGTGAAACAGAATGACAAGGAATCCCTCCAGGATTACATCGCTAGGATCAAACACCCCAATTCCCACTACGAACCACATGAGAGGATGAGTGACAAATGATTGCTACTATGCTTCCTCGTCGGATTGGCACACTCGAAATTGCATGACCACTTAGTGGTTATGAATCCCACTTCCTTCGAGATCTACAACAAGGTAGCTATCCATATAAGTGATAATATGATGGACAAGATTGTCTATGACAAAACTGCGACTCCATCAGAGGTATCACAATTGGTAAAGTCTTCTAGTGTGGAGCCTACCAAGAGGGAGAACAACGAGCCCAAGAGCTTGGATATAAGTGAGTTGGCCTCCAAGCTACTGAATCAGCTGGGCTAGTAGTGGAAGTCAAGGACCTCCAAGGAGACACTGAGTAACCCCCATTTGTTTCTTAGAAGAGACAATGTGTGGTGTGGGGTATGCAACCACAATCACCCCTGCAATGAGTGCCCCCGCCTTAGGGCAAGGCAAATGCTCTACTGTGCACACTGCTATAGATGGGGAAACCACGACACTTCCCAATGCCGATTCCCAAGGGTCCTTCCCCAACCGATTTATCAAGCGAGACCCCCACTACCCCTGACATCCCCACCCAACCCTATGAATGTACAAGGTGCCCCTTCAGCCAATTCAAGGCAATATAGGGCACAAAAGGCTCCCTTACTACCACCCATACTGGGTCCACAACCTCCTTCCCCACCTCATATAACTCTAGTCAATCAAGTTTTGGTAGAGGAGCTACCCAATAATTGGGAGGAGCTAGAACAGGACCAGGCTTGCCCCGATTATTACCCTTGCAAGGAGGGAAGTGGCATCATCAGTCACTATCTCCTACATAAGGATCAACATGTCATAGTTTTCCCGATATCTCCTGTGGCTGTACGGGCAAGAGATATGAACTCTGTAAGTGTTCCAAACATCTCCTAGTCCGCATAGGGCAAGTGCATGCCCATATAAGGGCTCAACAAACCCTCCAGTGTCACACTTTAAATGCCAAGGGCCGCATTTTCTAAAGGACTATCCCTATAGGGATTTTACCCCGGTAGTTCCACCCACGATAGGTCCTATGCCCTTGTGTGCTGGTTGTGGAGTAGAGAGTTTATGCAAGGATTGCCCCCTGAAGAGGCCAGCAACTCTGGCTACCCTGGCCAAGAGTACTAGTGTCAATTTGTTGAGTATTAAACAGGGTCAAGTAGTAGCAATACCCTTGAAGGTCATCACCAAGGATGCAAGGCAGAGCCATACATAGGAAAATGAAGAAGCATCAGGCAAGGAAGGAAAAACTTGCACCCATGCCACAAAACCCCGATTTGCCCCAAACCCCACAAACTAGGTCTAAGAAGGCCACCTGGGTGGGCAAAGGAACGAACCAAATGCTCATCCAAGATGGTTAAGATGAAGAGACAACCACCCTCATCACCTCTGAACGAGCCCTCTCCCAGGATGACCTGAGTATGCCTCTGTACCTAGATGTAAAAAAGCCAGTGCAGGCCCAAGGCCTCACAACCCCACCTCCATATAAGGGAACACTTGGAAAAATAACACTTAATAGATGCTCACAACTTGGTACGAGAATGTCAGGAGAAATTTGAGCATAGGCATTGGATACCATCCACCTGGGCCACCTAACCACTCATAGGAGGCAAAGGCACTTAGGGTGCTAGAGAGGGTGGAAGAAGAGGAATGATCCAGCTCCAATAGATTAGAGGCTCTAGACTTGATGTAGAAAATGTTCCAAGAGGAGCCAATATTGCAGAACCTATGAGATGAAGGAGACATTTACGATCTTGAGGATCTGTTATTAGTAGGTAGGGGGACCTCTTAGGAACCATGTGATAGTGCTAGGTTAGCAACCTTCCTCTCCACAGAGGTTAAGATGCCAATCGCATCCTTTTGTTAAGAGGGAATCCTACCCTCTGGTGAGACCTCTCAAACTAGATGAATGGGAAATTCCTACCCCTAGGACCTACCAACCCTAAAGTCGACCAACCATAGGAGAGAAGCTAGAACCTACCCAAGGTTCCCATCAATAAGTTAGGCCAATACTTTGAAGGTGATGATGCTAATGCAGCTATCCCCATAATCTACTAGAACCAAAAGGTTAATGCCATCCTAGATGGGGGAGCGGGTGTGTGTCTACACCAAGCAATGCTGGGAGAGGTGGGTAAAACATTCTCTCGAGGAAATCCACCTTGTAGTGAAGCTTGCAGCCTTGTGGGCCTATCGAACATCTTACAAAGTGGCCACAAATTGCACCCCCTTCAACCTAGCCTTTGGGGTGGAAGTAGTTATGCCAATGGAATATGTAGTGCCCAACCTTCGCATTATAGTCAAGGAAAGGCTCATTGAAAATGCCTTGGCAGAGCGCTTAATCTATCTTGAATGGCTAGACGAGACAAGATTTCGTGCAGCCTATTACCTTCGGGTGGAGAAGGCACGGCTTTAAAAACAGTTCAACCACAAGCTCAAAAACAAGGACCTTGAGGAAGGAGATCTCGCACTACTCTATAGCATCTGCAACACCAAACATAAACTTAAATACAAGGGTGTGGGTCCCTACCACCTGGTGGAAATTACTGTGCAAGGGGCATGCTGAATAGCTACCCTAGATGGAGAGGAAATGGATGGATACCTTAACGGGAGTAAATTGAAAAGATACTATGGCCCCCTCACTCTATAGACCCTCCAAGCCATCCATAGAGGCAAGGAGCTTAAGGCCAAGGTAGCCCGGATAAACGTCAGGCCATCAAAGAGGCCAAGGCACATAATGCCAAAATCCAACAACATAAGCAAATGGCCTTGCTTAAGGCAAGACTTGAACATCCAGGACTAATTGATGAACTAACAGTAGATCCAGTTAGGTTGAATGTCCAATTGTAGGGCCTGAGCTTATGCATCTAAGTGCTCATGGATCCGAGAGCAAGCCAAAACTTCATCTCCCGCGAAGTATGGGAATGTTGCAAGTGCCCGTAAACCTTATTGTGGCTTCAGTGCATGCCATCAACGATCAACGCTTAGGCACATTAGGGTATGTGGCCTTGAAACTAATGGTTGTTCACCAGGAAGTAGGGATTCATTTTAATGTTCTCCCCACAGAGGCGACCAACAAACATATGATATTAGGTAGGGCCTGGTGCTACACCGTGAACTACCCAATTGACTTGAGGGCTAGAACAGTATCTCTCATGAATGGGGGGAGGACTGTAGTAATTCTGTTTTGTGGACTTCATCCCACCCCCCCCATAGTACCACCACCCACTAAGGGCAAAGAAATTTTAAGCGAAGGCAATTCCAAGGCCCCAGCAACCTCCAGTGCTCTTGGAATCGACCCTCAGAAGGAAGTCCAAGCCTGGACAATACAGAGTTCTAATCGTAGTGACAACACGTCCGTGCTGCAAGCTACTCCACCACCCCTACCACCCACCTAGAAATGCCATGAACAACAGGTGCAAGAAGCCATTCTCTATGCACAATGTCACTTCAACAGAAGTAACTATTCATGTAGCATACCCTAAAGAGGTCGTCGAGGATGAAGGGCAAGAAGCCATAGCAGTCTTCAACTCCACCACCACCACCCCGAACAAAATCCCACAGCCACCTCTTATTGATCCCGCCCAACCCTCCAACAACCCACCAATCCTCTCTTGTCCCCACTACCCCACACAACTCTCCCCGAGTACTTCTCCAATGCCTCCAACACAAGCTCTGCATAGCATCGGACCTCCCAGTCCATCTCCTCCAATGCTCCTATTGACCCTCTAGAGGAGGCACTCAACACGCTCCTTGAGCCAGTGAATTTTGAACCTACGCCCATCGATCCATCGCTTGCGGGGACTGTTGAAGAGGATCATATGCCTATGGATGACAACGATGTCCCTCCAACACCCCCCTCCTCCTTGCCCAAAGATGTCCAATGGTGACCCGATCTATAGTCCTTCAAAGATCTGCCTAACAACACCCTAATGCATCACTGGAAGACACAGCTCGAAGGCTCCTACATCCACCTCTATGAAATTATAGAAGTTTTCCCCCTCACCTAGTTCATTACCCAATCCTTCAATGACTGGAGGTGAACCCATCTGAAGTGCACAAAGGTACTACAATGGAAACAAGAGAACACCCAAAGAGACTCTTGAAAGGGAAAAGGGAACTTGTATTCCAAACTTGCACATACAACAGTGAAGACCAAAGTCAACCATTTGGCCTTTTATACAAGTTGAAGGGAGGGCCAACACTTTTTTTTATTTTTATACCACTCTCTCTTGTCTTTCTTTTGGTACAACCACTTGGGCCCATATGGCGCCAAGGCATTCTCTCAACCTCCTCTCATCTTCAAATGGCTCTTGTGTTATCTTTATACTGGATCCAAATGGCTCCTGTGTTTTTCTTGCCAATTTCAATGGTCCTAGTGTGCTTGCCTTTGTCCTAAGCCATTTGAGGCTCAAAACTCAGATGGGGAGGTCGATACTGAGCCGACCTTAGATTAGCCGTACTAGAGGAGGTGGGTGGAGAGCATTGTCTGGAGGATTGCGTAGTGGTCCAATTGGTGGGAGGTGATCCATGTGAAGTACGAGTGGAACTTCCAAAAGTGGGTGGCATGGATGTCCTCGAAGGTGTGAATGTGAATATGGCCATGGAGGTTGTGGACTCAAAGGTAGAGGGGCTGATGTCGGGGTTGTAGACAATTGTGTTGTTGAGATTATGGAGCTTGTCATCAACAATCGGCTGATTGTGGGCATCGAGGAGATCACAGAGGAGCACGCCGTTGAAGTGGACTGCTACAATGACCTTGGGGTCGAGAAAAGAGCCATAGGAGTTGTTGAATGATTGGAGGCAAAAGAAAAATCCTTCTTAAGTCCTTTCCTTGGGAAAATTGTACTTTGGGAAGTTATAAAGAATATTGGGGTCCTTTTGTTGGAGCTCGCAAAAGTGGACCCAGGTCCAGTGGCATTCCATGGGCATGTAAAGGGGGTGGATCCATCGATTGATATATGCGCTAAGATAGTAGCACCAAAATTTCTCCTTCAAAAAAGAAATGCACCAACGAGGTTGAAGGCCGGCATCGAAGTTGATGAGAGGAATAGGTGCATTGGGAGCGAGGTGGTACCCGCCGCATGTTGTGTTTCCCACTCCATCCCCCTTCACTCTCTCCTTCCGTCCTCCTCCTCCCTCCCTTCTCCCCTCTCTTCTCCCCTTCTCCCTCTCCTCTCCCTTCTCCCCCTCCCTCTTTCTCTCATGGAAACACATTGCAACAATGCGGGAGCCGCTTGAGTGACACTTGCGGATGGCTCATGCTTTGCATTGCTCTCACAAGGAGTAGCTTGGAGTGGAGGCTCCATTGGCATTTCTTCACGACCCCCACGACATGTGACTCACTGTTGACACTACACAACTTGATTTTGAGACTCTTTAGGCTCAAACTCAAGTTTCAACCTCAAGAAGCATGCGTTTTCACAAACTATGTTGGAGGCTTAAACTTGAGTTTGAGACTTTAAACTATTAACATGTGTGAGACTCTAGAATCCCAACATGTCCCTCTAGTTTAAGACTCAATTAAGATCCTCATGAATCTTATTCACACAAAATTTTGCCTTGGATGACCATGGACCCTCAGACTTGAGTTTGAGCATGTAGAGGCATTGTGTTTCACATGAATTGCCTTAAAATTGGCTAGACAGGCTAAAACTTGCAGATTTAAGACTCTAAAGTTTACTTTAATTATTGGTACAATTGAAGAGTATGCATGAAGTCCATTTTTGTATAGCTTAGAGCCTCAATCTTGAGCCTTTGAAGAGTTCTTATGCTTGCCCTTGGAACTTTAAGGCATTGTGAATTTTCAAAGCTCTCCACTCTAACATAAAGCAAGCTAGCACATCAATGCAGCATGGCTCACGATCCACTGGGAAGGACTATCATCTTTATGCCCAAATTCATTTAGAGATCAAGTAGCAAAGGTATTCACTGTACCATCAAACACAATATTTCACAAATTGGTAGGACATAACTATAATTTTTGGGTTTGATAGAAAATATAGTTATTGTCATAGGCTGATGTGGATGCCAATACTAACCCCATCTAGTATTGTTATGGAAAGATGGCATTGACGCTTAAAGTTACACTTATTGAGATTTAAAAACAAATGTTAGCGTATATCTGAATAGTCTATTTTCCAAGTCTAATGTTGTATAGTTTCCTCTGTATTCTCTATCTTTGGAATTGAGTTCTTATGTTTGATATAATGACCTTCTCCACTTTTATTATTTATCTATGTTCCTAGTTTATGAATTTCATGTTATTTAAATCGCATCAATTGGCCAACATTGCTCATTGCATTACATTTGTTCGATGAGGGGTCTAGTGATCATTTTCAAAACAATTCAATCTTCTAACTAGAAGCGAATTTGTATCCTATGGAATCCATGGGGTTATGTATGTCAAAAGGAAAGGCTTGAATTTATTGGAAATTTTGATGAGATCCCCTTCCATGAGACTTTCAAGTGATTTTGAATGCTCATGATGATTCTATGGTTCATGATCATGATTTGGTCTCATATTACATGCCAAGAGTGATGGAATAAGGCACCATCGTGAATATTTATCACCAACGTGCCTAGTGTGAAAAATGGACACATCCATTTATTAACTGTTTTTGGAAAAGAAAGAGAGAAATGTGAAAGATCATGTGAAAAATGGACACATATCAATTTATTAACCGTTTTTGGAAAAGAAAGAAGAGACAAATGTGCAAGATCATGTGAACAAAAATTCAAGCATGGATATATCTCCAAGGCCTCAAGCACAATTTGTTGATAATTTCACACATATCAATTTATTAACCATTTTTTGAAATGAAAGAAGAGACAAATGTGCAAGATCATGTGAACAAAAATCCTAGCATGCAAGGCCTCCAGCAAAATTTGTTGATAGCAAGCAAGATGCAAGATCATGTGAACAAAAATCCGAGCGTGGATATATCCCAAGGTCCCCAGCAAGATTTGTTGATATAGTAAGCCACATCACGTTAACAAAAATCCGAGCATTGCTCAGGCACCCATTCTAACTAATTAGGCACCCATTCTAGCTAATTAGCATGGAGGAGGACAAACAAAAAAAACTTCGAGTGCCGACTATCTCCGGGCAGACGGAGGAGGAGGAAACTCTCCTTCGTCGCTCGATCCCTCGCTTGGACCGGAAGGGGGCACGCGGATGTTGCGGGGTGGAACGATCCTCCTGAACCTTGTATGACCCTGATTCTGCAGTGGAGGAGGAGGAAACTCTCCTCCGTCGCTCGATCCGTCGCTTGGCCCCGACGGAGGCACGGGGATGTTGCGGGGTCGAAAGACGTTCCTGAACATTTTGTCACCCTGATCAGTCTGCTTTAGAGCAGGAGGAGGAAACTTCCCCCCGTAGCTCGATCCATCGCTGTGACCCGAAGAGGGCACGGGGACGTTGGGGGGGCGAACGAGGCTCCTGAATGTTTTGTCACCCTCATCAGTATGCTGTAGAGGAGAAGGAGGAGAAGGGGTCACGGGGAAGCGCGGAAGGATACCGTGGAGCGGCATAGGAGGGTCGTTCGAGATACGGCGGCTGCACAGCACCGGTCCTGCTCATGAGCAACAACGAACGAATCCATCAGAACGTAGAAACAAAAATCTATGCGTCTAAATTATCAATCGGACGAAATGCAGTGGACTAAGTATAAGAAATAGCGGCATAAGAAGACCCTTAAGCAGCAACCTTCAAAAGAACACAAAAGCGCGAGAGCGAGGACGATGTACGTAGCGCGAGCCATGATTGCAAGTCCGAAGGAAGGAAAGAGGTGAGACAGGGTTTTGGAATAGGATCAGCAAGTTCAGCCCAGGCCTTCAAATAGGTGACGAAGACCATGATCGCTAGCAGTCAGCTCGAGAGGCCAGCAGCCAGCTAATTTCCCGTAATACGCAGGTTCATTCTTACGAAATCTTCGCGATGTAGCTCATTATTACGAAATCTTCACGATGTAGCTCATTACTCTTCCTATACCTATTGCCAACTTCCAAGCAGCTAAACACTTGTCTCGATTTGCGACCTCGAATCTATCCGGAATTTCACGAATACAATGTCATTCAATTGCATTCCTAATCTTTACTAGTTAGTAGTGACTGATCACTACTCCATTGTTGCGCGAACGTTCCACGCGAAGAGCAAGCTGCACGCGTCCACAGGATGTCTCAAAGTTTCCTTTCATAGCCTCATTCATGATACGTATTCATTAGACGCATGCATTCAATCGCATTGCTCTTATTTACTCGTGACTGACTCCCTAATGCCATCGTTGTGCGACCGTTCCACCTTCGAATCAAGTTATGTGGGGAAAGTCTCAAAATTTATATAATTACCTAACACGTTTCACAGTTTAGCGATTGGTGTGATGCTAACTTTCCTGCGATAAACTTGCAACCCTGGCAAGGCACAAGGCTACAATCGTAGTGCCACTTCACAATTCAGTACCAATCATATGGGAATGAGGCATAGTGCCACAACTACACTTCACAATTGAGTCATGCAAGCATCTATCCAAGTGTAACCATTCATCCTCTCCAAAATTTCCATAAGCTCAATAAACATCCTTCCATGATCAATCTCATCAATTAGTTTCTTCAAAACTTTTATGATCTTCACATTCATCATTTCTTTACTTTATGCCGTCGTCGCCGCAAGCACTTAGATTTATTTTCAAGCTAAAATGTTCCTAACATTGCCTTGCTTTGGTGGTGTCTCTTGTATCACCATGATGCCTTCTCTTTTGGACTAAGATTTGCTAGCACAATAATCATTCAATCATTATCTTTAACACAAATTATCTTGCATCATCAACTAAGAATTTGTGATCTAGGTAGGTAATGCATGAAATCCAACGGTTTTTATTCAACATGCATACTTGGTATGCTATACTTGGATGAAAAGTTTTTATAACCTCGTTATCCTATTCCCAATCAAGCCATGTATGTAAGTAACAAGGAATCTTACATATGCCTAGGTCGCATCATCAAGGTACATAAGTTATTTGAAGGAATGGTTGGATCTCTTTTCATTTCCTTTTAATAATTCCAACCATTGCCTTCAACTAATTAGACATACAAAAGAGAACTAAACCAGTACACAATCATCTAATTGAATATTCACACAGAGCTCACAAAATCTCGACACACTCTCAAGAAAGATAGCAAACTTATGATAACGCTTATTTCAAAGGACTCGATTGTAGCTCACACCTACGGGCTTTGTTGCTGCTTATACATCAAAGAGACGCAGACCACGACTCTACTAAGGACCCTAGACAACAGCTAGTCAAATAAGCTAAGAAGAAAAACACACAAAACTGTGCTATTAGCATTCTTTCTCTATTGTTGCTGTTCTTGCAAGTGCTTCGAGAGTAGTCCACAAACAAAGATATGCTCACACTGATCTACATGCAACCAACAACATGTTGAATTTCACAAGGGATGACAAGTCGCTGTGAGTAGAAATCATGGATTGGGGAAGAAGTCGACACTAGACTGAAAACAAGTGTTAGCAAGACCCTTCCCCCAAAGGCATTTCCAAGGTTTGCACCATAGTTGTATGCCTACACGTCCAAATCCCAAGTGCACATGGATGCCAGAGTCAGATTGCTTTGCTATGGGTTGGCTATTTAAAGAAATTCTAGCTTTATCAGAGATGTTGCAGGAGCTTTTGGTGACATTGAAGGGAGGGACTACAGTCAATTGTCAAAATTGGCTATGCAAGACTCATCCAAAGGAGAGAGCTACTATGGGAGGTTTGACAAAACTGCATAATCACAACATAAATGAGGATGTGTCAGTGCATCTCATTGAGGAAATGAAGGCGTGGTTGTGAAGATAGCCTGCATACATTTTTTGCCTTGATACTATCTTATCATGATTTTGATTGCTAAATTTGTAATATCTTTGAGTTGTATAGATGGATATTTGAAGTTGCTATAGCTTGTATCTTCAATTCTTGGTAGTATTATCAGATTGAGTTTGTGCAGTTGATTGTAAGAGTTTCAATAATTTATTTTACCATCTTTGAATTTGCACAAAGATGCTCAATCTAAAATTGAAAATTCAACCTGTCCTTTCTCTATGAAATAGTTAGATAAATTTTCACATCGTGCAATTTGAATGTGTATCTTAAAGTTGAATGTCTTAACACGACATCGCTCATTGATTTTTGGCATGGTTATTATATTTTTGCTCGCTCTAAATGGAAATATACATGGACGTTGGCCCATCACTCTGCAAAAATAGAGCTATGAAGGAGAATGCACATTATCTTTTGAAGATGATGCATTCAAAGAAGCCTCATGGCACATTAAATTCAGATCATTAGGGGAGAATTGGGCTCTCAAAAGGGCCTCATAAGGAATGGGTTAAGAAATGGATTAGGCCTAATGCAAGTCCTCTTATGGGGTCCAAGGGAGTCCTAACCCCCCCTACCTAGGTGGGTTAAGCCCAGTTGATCCCACCTCTTACACCTCTTACACCTAGGAGGGGCCCACCTCTTACACCAAGGAGGGGACACTTTTCCCAAAGTCAAAATTTTGAATTTCAAATTTGAATTCCCTCTCTCTCCCTCCTCCCCCCATCCTCCAAAGTCAAACTTTTGAATTTTGAATTTTGAATTTGAATTCCCTCCTCCTTCCCCCATCCTCCTCCTTGTCTCCCTCCTCCCTCCTCCTCTTCCACATGTCCCATTCCTCCTCCTCCTCCTCCTCCTCCCTCCCACTGCCTCCCTCCTCCCTCCCCCCCTCCTCCTCCCTTTGTCCACATGCCTCCTCCTCCCTCCTCCCACATGCATCCTCATCCTCCCCCTGCTGCTTTTTCCTCCTCCTCCCTCCTCCCACATGCGTCCTCCTCCTCCCCCCTACTGCTTTTTCCTACTCCTCCTCCTCCCTCATGCTCATCCATTCTCATCTTCCCTCATGCTCATGCCTACTCCTCCTTCCTCCTACTCATGGAAGCTCCTCTTGCCTCCTCATGCTCACGCCTGCTCCTATTGCTTCTATTCCTCCTACTCATGCATATTCGTCTGCCTTCATCCTCACACCTAGTCCTCTGCTTGCTTCTCCCTCGTAATCATTCATGGTCTTTCTCATCCCTCCTCAAACATCACCTACATTCTATCATGGCCTATCAAAGTCTCTGTAAATTCTATGACTATTGATGGCACCATTTGAGGAGATCTCCCATGTTACCACATGACCGTACAATTGCAGGATCAATATGTGATCCATGATTGTTTTTTTCAAGAAAAGAAGCATCTTGAACCTTAGTAGGTGCTCTAAAGAGGAGAATATGAGATAACATGTTAATTTTGTAGTGTTTCAATGTAATTTCTTACTTTGGATTATCCATAGTGGTGCAGTGCTTTTGCTAATTTCTAAAATGATGTTTCTTCATGTGTGTAGTAGCAAGTAGGAATGGAGAATCTATCCATTTGGAACAAGAAGGCATGAAGAATTTACAATATTGACCCAAGGCAACCTACATGATCCATTCCAATGTGTTGTACATGAGATTATAAGAACTTACGAGTTGAATGTGAGATTCCAAATAGCATAGCAGTCTTTCTAAGGACTTAGTCGAGGATTCAAAGACCCTATTATTAGTGTATTAGAGTTGAAGAAGAAGAGAAATAGGCTATGAAGCCTCTTTGTAATAGAATTTGAAATACAAACACCTATTTCTAATAATATTCTTCTATCTAAAGCAAAAAAATTTCATGTATCTATGGCCAAATGGTGAATCTTTTGTTATGTCTATTTTAATTATTTGTTGTTTTTAATATTGCATCTTTTTTTATATCAGCTTGCACACAAAAGTTATATCACATTTTGATGTAACTTACAAGTCAATAAAATGTTGTTTCCCAAGTTTGGCCATCCCAATACATATGTAGATAGGATTTGACCATGGCACCACATTGATTAGATGGAGTGTTTAAAAACCAAAATTTGAGATTCTCCTACATCACCTTGTAAAGGAATGATGCATTTCATGATTTTCTATGAAGAAATATAGATTTTGAAGGGGTAGACGAAGAAATTTGACAACTTTGGCCATTTCAATGTCAATTTTTGGCAAGTGTAGGAGGAATTTGACCACAGCGAAGAAGGCAAAGTTGGTCGGGACATCATGGGGTGTCCAAAAATGCAAAAACCCACCTCGGTGTGAGGTGGGTTTTTGCATTTTTGGACACCCCATGATGTCCCGACCAAGTTTGCCTTCTTCGCCGTGGTCAAATTCCTTTAACATTTGCCAAAAATGGACATTGGAATGGCCCAAATTGTCAAATTCCTTCATCTACCTAATTGAAATCCATGTGTCTTTATAGATGCATCAACTTCAACATAGATAAACATGGAAAAGAAAATATTTACAAAGTAACTTAGCAAATGACGGTTGGTCAATATGACAACTTATGTGCCTTGTAGCACAACTCTGGTAAGACCCTTAGGCAATATATTCTCTATATAATTTCTTGCGCTTTGGAGGAACCTTGTAGGTTGGCTATGTCAATGTAATTTTTAATTTAATACAGAGGACTTTGATCTTCCATTACATCACCTTGTAAATTTTTATTTTCTTTGTTTATCTTGCCTTTGGAGCCACCTTTTAGGTTGTCTATGTCAATGAAATCTTTGATTTCATATCACTAGATCACCTTGAAATAATTTGATGCATTACATGAGAAAATATATATTTTGAAGAGGAATCTAAATTTTTCATTTTCTATGTTTTCTTAGTCATGGAGGTTGGCTATGTCCATGTATCTTTTATTTTAATTTTTAGGTTGGCTACTATATCACCTTGTAAAGGATTGATGCACTTCATGATTTCTTATGAAGAAATATAGATTTTGAAGAGGTAGATGGAGTTTAACAACTTCGGCCATTTTGATGTCTAGTTTTGGCAAATAAAGGAGGAATTTGACCATGGCACAGAAGGCAAAGTTGGTCAAGACATCATGGGGTGTCCAAAAATGCACAAACCTACCACGGCATGAATTTGGCCATCTGGACACCCCATGATGTTCATTTTTGGCAAATAAAGGAGGAATTTGACCATGGTGCAGAAGGCAAAGTTGGTCAGGACATCATGGGGTGTCCAAAAAATGTACAAACCTGCCACGACATGAATTTGGCCATTTGGGCACTCGCCGTGGCACATTTTTGGACACCCCATGATGTCTTGACACTCCAGATGGCCAAATTCACGCCGTGGTAGGTTTGTGCATTTTTGGACACCCCATGATGTCCTGACACTCCAGATGGCCAAATTCATGCCGTGGTAGGTTTGTGCATTTTTGGACAGCCCATGATGTCCTGAGCAACTTTGCCTTCTGCACCATGGTCAAATTCCTCCTTTATTTGCCAAAAATGGTCACCAAAATTACCAAACTTGGTCGAGAGTATTATTTTGACTTGGAATATTCATAATAATTTCCTAATTTAATTTTACAAAAATATATATATAAGTAATAGAACTTAATTGCATGGAATATGAAGAGAATAGTAAAATAGCTATAACTTTTGCACTATAACTCCGATTGCAAATTTTTTTAGTTCAAAATTGAGAGCATGAGTAGCTCTATGATATTTGACTGGAACCCGAATGTTCAAATTCAATGTAGGAGACCTTCAAAAATTAGTCACAAGCCATATGGATGAGTATACGAGGAGACTCCCATGCAACCTCAGCTAGGAGGGCTTCTTTCTTTAGGGAATGGAAGGACTCTCCTTTCTTCTCTGAGACTCCTACAGGGTTGAGGTGGCACTTTTAGCCTCAACCTTGGTTGTTTCCACCTCACTTTGAGGGGGTTTTATTTATCCTCATGATTTCATGATGTTGTATTTTCGCTCAAAGCTTGCTCTAGCGAGTTTCTTTCTAACTTAATAGAAGTCTCTTTTTTGGAAAAAAAAAATCAGTCACAAGTTGAGGGGGTCATAAATTTGTAATTACTTTCAATACAAATGAAGGAAAAGGGACACTAAAAGGTTCACCTCTCTACACAACAAACTTGGAGGTGGTGTATTCAATACTCTACCATTCAAAGTGACATTACCTTATATTGAATTAACAACACATTCAAAATTCCAACCATGACTCAATCAAAATTATTGCTTATGACATGATATCTTGCAAGGAAGAGAATGTGATAAAATGTACATTTTTGTATTATAATCTCTCCATTAAAATACGACTCTTCATAGCCTATACCTCCTCTTTGCTACCTCTAATACATAGAAAAAAGAGGCTTTTGAAATCCCCAAGTAAGATCCTAATACTAATACCATTAAGGCTCTTTTACACCATTGCCAATGGGATACAATGCAATAGGGGAAGCCATGTGATGTGGATCACAATGATCAAGCTGTCAATACTTTGATGCACTTCAGTAGTTAAGTAGGCCATTCTAAAAATTGGATGTGGAAGACCACAACGTATGCTCCTGCTCGACTAATATAGTGCACCAATGAGAGATTTCAAATGCCTCCTGCATCAATTCAACAACCATTACATTAGCAAACCTAACAAAGCACATTACATTAAAAGACCATAAAATATAAATCAATACATAGGATGCTTACCATCATGGCATTGTCTCCTTTAATGATGCAAGCAAGGAAAATAGGTATAAACTGTAAACTTTAGACATGAAAACTTTAGGCATGAAAACTTTGTACATATTACCTAAAAACCTTGGACATGAAACCACACAAAAACCATCAAAATAAAATTCATCAATGCTTTTAATGTCCTCCAATCATGAAGAAAACCTATGCAAATTCCAAAATGCCCAACCTACAATTTATGGACAGCTTGTACTAGTCAAACACATTGTTTGATGTTGCACTAGGGATAAAATGGACATTTTCATGCATTTCTCTAGATTCTTGCCTGTTATTTCACCATTTCAAGTAAAGTTGAAGGATTATACATTTCGTTTTCCATGACTAAAAGGTATTCTTGCACATAACTTACAGACAATCCATTGTCAGTTATATCAAAGATTCCACTACTTCCCACTCCTATGTTAAAATAGGATCTTGTAAAGAAGATAGGCAAGGAAGGTACATAATCTAAGAAATACATCCTTCCTCTTTGGAAGCTTATGTGGACCCTTGGCAAAACCTTCCATGACTATCTAGTTAGTCAATCTATAAGTTCAAGTCATCCAATGCATTTTTAATGTTCTAGAACACACTAGAGCTTACAATATTGTCAACTTCTATCACTTTCTTCCTGACCATGCCTCTAGAAGACACTAGAGCTCACAATATTTCCATCTTTGGCCACTTTGGTCACTTTGTTCCTGACCATGCCTCTACAACACAATATTGCCAGCTTGTGTCACTTTCTTCTTGACCATGCCTCCAGAACACACTAGAGCACATAGCATTACCACATTGTGTCACTATGTCCCAGACCATGCCTGTTGGGAAAACAATAGCTATAGGAGAGGAAAGAGCAGTTGTATCCTATATGAGAAGGAAAAGAAAGAGGGAAAAAGCTCCTATAGGAGAGCAAAGAGTTGTTGTAGCAGAATCATAGTGAACTTGCCTATGAATGATTCAACTGGTTCCCACTCCTCGAGGTCCGAAGGGAAAACATCTGCCACCATGAATAAGAGCTCTTAGAAAACAAACACAAAATTTCCAAATGGACTCATTACACTTACAGGTGAAAAAGGTACATAGATAGAAAGGTTCATAGTGTGATGGTATCCTAGATTGATTGAATGATGGTTTACATGTTTCCCATGTAGACATATTGCACTTGTGCAAGCCATCCTTTCTTCCCAAATGTGAACTTCAAGATGCGCCCCTTCCACTCATGCAAGATGTCACCTCTCTTGCTCTTGGAAGCTTATGTGGACCTTTGGCCGATCTTTCATCACTATCCGGTCATTTAAGCCATAGCTGCAAGGGATCCACTCATCTAATGCATTTTTGGTGTTGCGGAAGACACAAGAGGTCACAACATTGTGTGGTCTTGTAGCCTTTCTCCTCACCATGCTTGAAGAGGTTGCAACAGCAAGAATGGGACTCCTACACAAGGCAATACAGCTCCAACAGAGGCACAAAAGAGGGAGAAGGAGAGGGACAGAGTAGCAACAACAAAGCCACATGAGAGGGAGAAGGAGAGGGACAGAGCAGCTCCAACAGAGGCACAAAAGAGGGAGAAGGAGAGGGACAGAGCAGCAGCAGCAACAGAGGCACAGGAGAGGGAGAAGGAGAGGGACAGAGCAACAGTAACAGAGGCACAGGAGAGGGAGAAGGAGAGGGCCAAAGTAGCTCCAATAGAGGCACAGGAGAGGGATAGGGGAGAGAGAGAGAGGAGTTGCAGCAAGCAGGCCAGAGCAGGAGGGAGCAGAGAAAGAGGGGGAAGAGGGAAAATGCGTGAAATTTGGTCCAAATCCGAGTGATTTGGCAGGCTGGACTAGAACAGTGGGGGGCAGAGGCCCTAGAAAGAGGGAGGGGAGAAGTAAAATTCACCAGAAGGGCCCCACCATCCCATTGAAGGCAGTTTTGGGCTCATGTGGGGGAGGTGCACCTGGTAGGAGGGTCAAACATGGGTTAAAAGGGGGGGATGGTTTGGGTGGTCCCTAGTGTAAGGGGAGCAACCAATAGGGGCTCTCTACAGGCCTGCCCACCCTCCACCTCAACATACCATTGCCCCACACCTTCTAGCACTCTCATTGGTACACCTCAAATCACTCTCTAATCCCTTGAAATTAGGAAACACTAATTGAAGGCCCTTTTGAGACCCCAATTATCCCCTAATGGCTAAGGAAAAGAGTAGCAAAACTTGCCCAAGTTTTAAATTTCTCTCAAGACCGTGATCGTTGGTATTTCCAAAAGTACTAGTAGTTACGATAAACAAAAATACAAGTGAACTTTAAAGTAGAAGCATTGGTATAGCTGGAATTTTTTAAAAATTACTAGTAAGACTGTATTAATACTTGTATGCATTGAAAAACCATTACACATGCTTTACTTTATTGTTTTATATATTTTCCTCAAAGGTTGACATGTAATCTAACATTGTGGGGATCTTCATAATTAAATCAAATTTTAGTACATGGTAACTCTGAGTGGTACTTCATAATATGATTGCTTGTTCATGCATATGGCATAGGCTATTAATTTGACATGAGCATTTCTCTATATTACAGCATAGCTGAGATTATGGGGAGGTTCTATGGATCGAATTTTAGATTCCAAATGGTGATCCATCGGTGAGTTAATGAGGGTTTGCATAAGTGTAAAGAAATATGCATTAGTGGGCTTCTACCAATCGTGTATATGTTTGATGGATATAATACTTTATAAAGGCCTTGATTTGAACCTTTCTTGCAAAGTTTATGTAGGTGAAATTATTTTGCATCGTCAGTCATGTGTATTTCCTTGTCATGCCCATGCAAGAAGCCTAGTTTTAAGAGCAAGTATGCATCTATGTGCTGCTAGCAATTATTCTAGCATCCAATGGGTATGATACTTTGCAAAGGCCTTAATTTTAGAGAGCTTCATGTGTGTTGGATATCATGAGGATATCATTTTCATGGTTGGAAATTCCTATTTCCATGTTTATGCCCATGCCCCACCTGCACCCATGCATGATTATCTAAAGATCTATGCATCAATCATTTCTACAACCATGTATGTGCGATGAGTATGAGACATTGTAGGGGTAACTTTTGTTTTCCTTAAAAAATTTATTATTTGCATGGTTTGGTATGCATATTCCCTCATTTTCACCCATGAATAATACATGGAGTTTAAAATAGAAGCATTGGTATAGCCGACACCATTGGTATTTTAGAAAGTACTAGTTATAATAAACGAAAATACCAATGGAGTTTAAAATAGGAGAATTGGTATAGACGGATTCTTTTGCAAATAGGTCAATAAGTATATTAAAATTATACATGGAAAAACCATTATATAGGATTCTATGACAAAACACACCCATGGAACCTGCAAATCCATGAAAACATAGCAAACACTATAAATAAAATACACATGAGCTTTTAAAACTCACAAATGGAAGAGACTCGACACCCATAGGGGTGGCGCTCTCCTTCTACCTCTTATGCATTTGATTTTCTCATTGATTAAATAGGTTCAAGAAAAAAATTCACATAAGCTCCATGTACATCTCCTCTATGCATGAATTAGGAAGGGGCCCACTTTAGTTAATACACTTAAGCTAAGCCTCTAATGTTTAAAATTTTAAATATGTACTTGATCATTTGTAACGTCAAAAATTAGGCTTAGCTATATTCATCTACGCATCACTGGAGCTCGTCATAATCCATTGTTCAATCGATTATTCTTCCCCTAAATTCACAAAAATCAATAATAATGAAATATTTCAAGCATAGAGTAACCTTGGAATAAGTCACCACAACTAATTATCAATATTTTCATGACACGAAATCAATAAATCATAAATGGATGGTGCACACATGTGACACATGCCATTAGATGTTGCACCTTATGCCACACATGCATAAAATCATATGGATGGTATGCACATGCCACACATACCATCATGACATTATAAGCAGTGCACACCATACCACACACTCATACAGTAATAGCCATATATCTATCCATGTAGGAGCGAACATGCATCACCTACAATCAGTGAGCACACATGCATCAGTTGCATGATAAAAATGCTAGATCTCACTCAAATAAATATTGAAGGATTATATTAATGGGATAATTACAATTTTAATAGCATCCCTCTTGTTTGATATATAAATGACCACAATTGCACCACAAAAAGGTAGTCAATAAGTCAGAGTACTAGCAAAAATATCGCTCGGGTTTCAACCTTGAATGTAACAAATTCAACTCAAGGGGGGGGGGGGGGGCACTATGTATAAACCTTGTATATCACCTATGTTCAAGGCCCATTTATACAACCCCTTATTTATAATTTTTTCGTGAATAAAACACACCCTTCTATATTCAATCTGTGAATACCCCCTTTTTATGATACCCTTTTGTTTGTGAAAAATGTGTAAAAAGGGGATTTAGAAAACTCCTACTGTTGAACTCACGTGCTATGTTTACTGCATATTTATGAGTGAACCCCCCCCCTCGAGAAGTTAAATGGGATAAAAATTACCACATCTCATCTGAGTGATTTATCTATCATTAATATAGTGAGTGTAAGAAAACAATACAATGCCTATGCTCAATAGATAATAGGATCTCGTATGCAAGAGAGAACAGCAGATAGTATAGAGAATCAAAATTTTGATTACTGTAGAACTGATACAATAGATGGCGCTGCCTCCCAGCCATGCCCTCCTATGAGAGAAGCTTCGATGGTGATCTAGAAATAGTAGAGGATGAAGGTTGGATGTTGAGGAATCAGGGTTGTTGTAGCCAGTGATGATATGGGCTTCACGGGCTTGCTCTTATATAGCCACCAATCATAGTCAGTTAGACCCAATTGGGTAACTGACCTAGTCCACCCAAAACGGCCGACTGGGGGTCGATCCCAAAATAGGCCACCGACCACACGATAGAACCGTGGCACAAAATACATCAACTGACCTACGGACTCTGTTCGGCCTAGAGCCCATCCGGGATCATCTGGGGCTTCAAACAGGACCCACAACCTGAGAGTGGGCTGCTCCGGGAAAAACTCCGTCTACCCTCAGTGCGGTCAATCATGGGTTGCCTTCCAGCACTTGCATGTAGCCTAGTTGCCAGTGTGCCAACTCTATCTGAAGCTGTCTAGCCATCAGGCCACACATGGCCCCCATCTGGTGTCCAAACCAGGACCTACCAGATAACCGAGCTACTCAAATGCCTTCTCCTCATATGGGGGCTTACAAGTAGAGTTAGCTGGTTCCCACATAGTTACATGAGAGTGGAGCATTGATATCTAACACGCCCCCCTTAATGTCCACCCGTAAGTGAACTTACTTTTTCGGCCCAATGCTAAGTCGATGAAGATGCCTCTCTAGCAAGTCTCTTCCAAGAGCCTTCATGAAGATGTCCGCAGCATTCTCTATAGTCGGACAGTACACCAAGTCGACGTCTCCATCCATGATAAGCTCGCATACAAAGTGATATTGAATCTCAATGTGTTTTGTGCGAGCGTGGAACACAGGGTTCTTTGCAATCGCCATGCAACTCTGATTGTCACATGATAACTGCATAGGCTTGTTCTGCATTGTACCCATGTCCCCTAAAATCCTCCTCAACCACACTGCCTCACAAGAAGCAAAACATGTTGATTTGTACTCAGCCTCGGTAGAAGAAAGAGCAACTATGGGTTGCTTCTTGTTGACCCATGACACAGCTCTAGATCCAAGTGAGAAATAGTAACTTGCCACTGACGTCCTGCTATCCACGTCTCCTGCCCAATCTGAGTCATAGAATCCGGTCAAGATGTTGCCCTTGGTATAGGTGATGCCATAATCAAGTGTGCCTTTGATGTATTTCAGCACCCACATCCCTACCCTCCAATGGTTCTCTCGAGGCTTATTGGAAAACCTGCTTAGTACACCAGTCGCAAAACTGATGTCTAGCTGCGTGTTACACAAGTAAATCAAACTGCCCACAAGCCTTCTGTATTTTGTTTCATCCACCAATGGTGATGAATCCTCGTTTGAGAGCTTCACGTCAACCTCCATAAGGGTGCCAACTGTCTTGCACTCAACCATGCCAAATGCCTTCAGTATCTCTCTAGCATACTTCAGTTGTGAGAGATGAAGATCTGTTTTGGCTCTCACCAAACTTCAATCCCCAAACAGAAATGCATCTCTTGATATCTGGCACATAAAGAACATCGCAACTGTTTTACAACTCCATCTGACTTGAGAGCAATCGTACCTTTTCCTTTTGCTGGACATTTTGCATCATTGCCGACTGCTACTAGGATGTCATTCGCTACCAGATGTAGTGAGGTATACCAATCCTTCTGACTGGTCATGTGGCATGATGCACCACTATCAATAATCCAAGGTTCATCCGTAGGTACATGAACTGCCTCCGTGCAAATCTCCTCAATTGCTACGAATAGCTCTACTAGTACTGCCTGCGCGCTATTGCTGGACTCTTTCTTTACTCTGTTCTTCTCATCTGCAATCTTCTTTCAGCACTCATTCTACTTGTGCCCTACCTTGTTGCAATAGAAGCACTTGATCTTCTTCTTTCTCTTTTTATCATCAGAAGAAGATGGGTTACCAGAGTCCTTACCCTTACCTTTCTTTGATCCAGCTGAGAAAGCTGAATCTTCTCCAGTCCTTGTCTTTTGATGCATCTCCTCCTCCAGAAGCATTGCACTGAAATCCTCAAAGCTAAGGGGTGGATTTATGTTCTACGTATTCAGCATCGTAACAAGACCGTCGTACTTTGGTGGGAGGATCCGTATGCACCTTCATGCTAGATTCTCGCTGGCGATGGTGATGCTAATCGCAGTCATCTGATCGCAGATTCTTCACCCTAGTGATGAACTTCTCTACTGCTTCAGACTCAAATAGTTTCTCGTTCGCAACTTGAGTCTCCAAATTCTGAATCCACATCTGATTCATGGTCTCGTACTAATTTTTCAAGACCGTCCATGCCTCCTCCGCTATGGTGACACGTTGAATTAATGCCATGACAAAGTCACTTACACTGCAGACAATAGAACACAGCGCATTTGCATTTCTTCTTGTCCATGCGAGAATCTCATCCGCAGTTGGTACTATCTGTTGTCCTGCATTGGCTAGATCCGGTCTGTTGTCCTGCATTGGCTGGATCCGGTCTCGCAACCGGCTTCACGTCCACCCCAGTAGTAGTATCCCAAAGCTCATATGCACTTAGGATGGTCTTCATCTTGAACTTCCAGAGTGGATAGTTAGTGCCATCCAACTTTCCACTTTCGTCGAACAGTGGGATTCATAGTCTTGCGGGCTGGGCCATCTCTCACAATCTGCTCGCAAACAGAAACCCACTACCAAATCTTCTTGCTAGAGCCCAAGCTCTGATACCATGTAAGAAAACAATACAACATTTATGCTCAACAGATAACAGGATCTCGTATGCAAGAGAGAAAAGCAGATAGTATGGAGAATCAAAAAATTTGATTACTGTAGAACTGATACAACAGATGGCGTTGCTTCCCAGCCGTGCGCTCCTGTGAGAGAAGCTTCAATGGCAATCTGGAAACAGTAGAGGACGGAGGCTGGATGCTGAGGAATCAGGGTTGCTGTAGCTAGTGATGACTAGTGATGATATGGGCTTCACAAGCTTGCTCTTATATAGCCACCAATCGTAGTCAGTTAGACCCTATTGGGTGAATTACTCAGTCTGCCCAAAACAACCGATTGGGGGGTCGGTCCCAGAATAGGCCACCGACCACACGATAGAACCGTGGTGCAAAATAGAGCAACTAACCTATGGTTATTGTTTGGCCTAAAGCCATCCAGGATCATCTAGGGCTTCAAACGGGCCTCACAACCCGAGAGTGGGCTGCCTCGAGAAATGCTCCATCTACCCTCACTGCGGTCAATCATGGGATGCCTTCCCGCACTTGCATGTAGCCTAGGTGGTGGTGTGCCAAGCAACTGAGCCATCAAAATACCGTGCAATAACTTAGTTACCATGCAATATGTTTTTTTGTAAAAGTTGTAAAAATAGCCCTTTTTCCATTTTCCCTCATTCACTACCAAAATCTCACTTCGCTGTGTCAATTTTGCTCACTTTACTTAAGTGAGTTTTTGCATTTTTCTAAGTATTTTTGTGTGTGTCAGTTGGAAGTCAGTTGGACCAAATGATGGCCCCCTTGGTCAGATGGAATCACCTTGGCCTAGCTAACTTTGTGTGTGTGTATGTGTGTGTGTGTGTGTGTGTGTGTGTGTGTGTGTGTGTGTGTGTGTGTGTGTGTGTGTGTGTGTGTGTGTGTGTGTGTGTGTGTGTGTGTGTGTGTGTGTGTGTGTGTGTGTGTGTGTGTGTGTGTGTGTGTGTGTGTGTGTGCGCAATTACAAGGCAAACATTATCCATCTTAGACTTACCAATCAAGACAATTTGTGATAGGATATTCTCTACCAAGAAAGCTTATGAAAAAGATCATATAATTTTGCTCAAAAAAATACTGGATGATATTGAAGGAGCTCCACTCACCTGCATCCATCCACAACAAGGACAAGTTAGAACAAGACCCCTTATTTGTGGGACTACAGGCTTCAATGCGTAGCTCCACTTGTTATCGATGTCACAATATCATAGGTTATTCTAATATAGCAAAATTGAATCGACCTTGGATGGTGGTGCACCGTGTTATGTACGGTGTGAGCTCTTCACACCTTCTGAAACATATTTTTACAAATTATCCCAGGACAGAGGATAGAAGAAACTTTAGTCTAGTCTGACATGGAGAAAGTTTTATCTCTATTGAAGCTATAAACAAGAATCTTATAGAGACCAGGGATTTAATCATATAGATTACTATTTACTAAAATTTAGTAATAGACATCCAGTGGTCCCGATTCATGTCTATAGGAATATGACAATAATATGCTTAGTGAAAAAATCATCATACCTTTAGAATAAGAGACAACAAGGCTAACCTCTTAGGCCAGTAGTAGCATATGACTTTCCTGAGTCTCCACCAACTCACGTCTAAGATCCAAGTGAATCCCTGGTTGATTTCCATTATCGGAACAAGAAAATTTCATTTATGTATATACCCACGTAAAAATGGTAGATATTTAAGAGCTATATTTGCATCATATTCACTATTATCATGCTGTAAATGGTGCTCCACCCTATCATTATGTAATTTGAGATAGTAGTCACCTCTTACTGGCTCGAGTGCTCCAACTAAAGTTTGATTGGGCACAAAGTGATTGTGTACTCCCCGTGACTCTGCAGCGCAACTATGTAGATGCTTGGAGTATCTTTGCACACTCACCTCTCACGTCGAAGACTCCGTTGGCCAATATATGATGTATCTGTGTAGCTTTCAAGATTAAGCGATCATGCATAGCTTTACAAGTTAGACTGCCATTCCAAATACTTGTTCTTGGCATGGCTTTATTTGGGTGTCGATCAGTGTATACCTGGCTTACTTCCGTTGTAGAAAACTATCCATCAATAGTGCATGGTCTTCAGGCCTTTAGTTGTGCTACGATATCCCTCATTGCTGCCTTTGGAATAAACTGATGCATAATTCGATCGTTCAGTCACCTTGTTATCATCTCTCCATGCAAAGGAGAATAGCACGATCTCTACGTGCAGAGTTACGCTCAATACCGAATAAGTCTACGGGCAATATAATTACTGACAGAGATCAATGATTGTATAAGAGCCGTGTCTCACTGAGCGTCAATCAGAATCTCCTTACGGTATACGAGCTAAGAGGTCTAGTGGAAGTCTATATCAGTAGTTTCTTTCCTTTACAATGAGTCCACATAGCTAGCCTCTCCTATTATCAATCTTACCACAGGATGGACAGGAGCTTTTGGCGGTAATATAGCTCAGAAGCTATCATAGAGCGAGAGAAAAAGAAAGAGAAACGACCAAGCACCGTGCATTATCGCTGGGAATCGAAGCTGCAAGGTGAATCGCAATGGTTTGAGTGGGAGGCTTTATATAGCCATCAACGTATTCAGGCCGACCCAGTCGGTCCATATTCAAGCAACGTTTCACCTTATATGTGCATTTCCATGCAAAGTCCCATGGGCAATTAAAAAATAATATTCTCCAATAGCAATTCCCCACAGACTAGCATATGTTTGAAAAAAAGGTCATGGTCTAGCTTTTATGGTAAGTCCAGGATATACTACTTCCAAAAAAGTACACACATAGGTGTGTGTGTGTGTGTGTGTGTGTGTGTGTGTGCCCAACCATCCGCCCGCACAATCACAAACCCACACCCTACGAGGGTCACCATGTCCCCTCGTAGGGAGGGGATCATGGTGCCCACCTTTAGGACTGAAAGACATCCAAACAAGCCTAGATTAGATCAGGAGTGTTTGATCAATGTTTCAAGAACACCAAATTATGAGAAAGTCAATTATAATCCCTAATCAAATTTTGAATTAAAAAAGTAGAATTTATACCAATTTTATTAGATCCTCAGTCTTGATCAAAAATGCTATGGAAATCTCCCATGAGAAAGTTACAAACGAGGGTCACCATGCTCCTCGTACAGAGGGGTCAAGGTGACTACCTTTTGAAAAGTACTTAGACACATAATAGTTTAAGAGCATCGTTTTGAGTGATATCAAATAATTTTTATTAGATCACGAGAATTGATTAACGTCCTAGGGAAATTACTGTTAAGGAAGTTAGAAACAACCCTCCTAAGTCTTAAGCTATTACAACCATTTTCATAAAAGTATCTGAAAAGTTTACGAATAAAATAAGCCGCCTGTTTGTCATTGTTGCAAATGTAAATGATAGGCATAATCTGAGAGCATATAGCCATATAGCAAAGTTTAGATGGTCTATTGCTATCCACCTTGATGAATATTGAAACCTTAAAAGGGAGGGAATCCTTTTTGTCATATTTTAAGATGACGAAGGCTCCATCATGTATTGATGTAATAATGACTTCTGTGCCAAGAAACTTAGCACTAGTTCCAATTATACAACCATTCTCCAATCGACAAAAACTTGTGGTTTCAGCAATAATCTCCACGAACTCAAGAGGATAAATACAATAATCCCCAATGGAACAGAATATCATAGGGTTAGGTATATTGACCAGGCAAATGTCATCAATGTACCTAAAGGGATATTGAAACCATTTTAAAATATTCCATCTGCCTTGTCTGGCCAAATTGATGCAGAATTTGTATTCAAAGTAAAATAGGTAAAGATTGCACCAAATGGGTGAGGAAGATAAGCCCATAGGAATTCCCTTCTTTTGCCTCCAGGTCATGTTATTAAGTTGAACGTACATGTTGGAAATGAGCCATGAATTAATTTTAATGACCGCCTCCGTATCATAGTTTAGCTCAAATCCACCTGTCAAAGTCCATATACCTTCAATTGGAGAGTGAGGCTTTTTTCGAAAAGAGATAAAGTTGAAGCTACTATCCTTGAATGTCATAATGATTACCTTCCTTATGATGTTAACTAGACCAAGTTTGCCTTCTAGAGGAATGTTTTCATAGCATTGTGCTATGTCACCTGAAAAAATACTAAATATTTTGTCGGGAAGATTTAGAATGTAATCCTCCACCTCTGAGAAAAAGCTCATGTTGCATTTTAGCGCATTTACTTTTAAGTTGTGAAACACATGTTTTTAATATGCATGTATTGATAAGTCCAATTTCATCATAAATGCACCCCAGCAGCATTGGTAATCCATCTAAAGGTGTTCTTATGGGCTTTGTATATACCCATAATAAATGGTAATTTAGTGGATAGAGGTGTTACAGAAAATGCTTGGAGTTCGGTTTCAATTTTCACTTCAATATTTAATCTATTTTCTAATTCGAAATCTCCATCATTAAGTCTTTCGAAGGCTGAGTCATGAGCAAATTTCCAACATACCAATGCAATGTTGTTAGAAGCCTTGTCAATACCATGCATGAAAAAATGGTCTTTGAGAGTTCTAAGATTTTCCTAAAAATATTTATCACCCCATACATCTTTCATAAATTTCTTATGGTTGGGTAACTTTCTGTATTGGTTCCAAAGATAATCATAAGAGAATTTTCTGAACAATTTTAAAGTAGCCCGTAGGGAGATGCCAAGTGCGTGGCACAAATTTTTCTAGGCCTGTTCAAGTGCTTTATGAGCATCACGTATACAAGGCCTTTTAACCGGTATGTGGTTAAGTCCTTTTTTGAGCTCATGTCTTAACAGTTTGTAATCAACTATACTCAAATCACAAGTAACCACATGATTCCATTTTTCATCGATAAATTTAGTAAATTTGTGGCATGAGCATTGTAGCTCAGTATTATTGCAAAATGTATCTTTTGGAGAATAAATGAACCTAGTAGATTTTTGTGGAGTTTCCAAGTTAACAAGATTTCATCAAAGATAGTATTTTCCACTATCACTTTGCAAAAGTTACATGCATTTAGAAAAAAGTCCCTCAAAATTATGCCTTCAAGCAATGGGTTATCAAAAAGAACCTGGATGAAGTGTGAAAAGTTATTTTCTCTTATACTTTCCAACATCCTCCTTCTGTGAACCGAAAAAGAGATACATCTGTGAACCTGTGTCAAAATAGAATCCTTTTAATAGGATCCCCATCCTCTATTAGAGATATTTTGGAAGAGTTTTTACTACCCTCCTCTATATCATATCCTGTGTTATCACGTCTTGAGCTATCCATCATGGATGATCTACTAGGGGAGAAATCGATAGTATCCTGTCTTCTCACAGTATCACTGACCCTATTGAACCCATAGGAGTCCACTACACATTGCCCTCTGCCTCTGCCTGTTGGAGGGCGGAAGCCACCTCTTCTTGGCACACCACCACGTCTCCCACCACGTGTCGAGTTGTTTCCACCTCTAGAACTTCTGGGTTGCCTCTCATCCATAACTCTAGCCCGTTTTGGGTTCAAAGATCTGACCAAAAAGTTAATCCCTTTTCCATTAAGCCCCTGAAATGGGTCAATGTCTGGATTACTTACTGTGGCTTTGACACTTCATTGACTAAATCCCGGTAGCAAGAAAAAATCATGGCTTGCTTAACTGAAAATTGAAGAAAAGAAGAGCACCATTGTATGAAGGCCTGTAATCCCATATTGTTACAGTTGCACTTTAAGTAGGGTCGCATATAATTCCACACATCTAGCACTTTTTTAACAGGTAATAAAGTCTTGTGGCTGCAAAAAATTCCTTGTTTTGAAGTGCAAAAAGACTCTTCTAAATCATTTAGTGCAAAGAGCTCTGGTAGGATAATGTTGTCCGTATGTGCCGACTTCCCTTCAATAGCCATGTTCTTGTATTCTTTTTTAATAGCATCAATATTCTCAGTAATACCAGCCAAAACTGACCACATTTTAAATGTGATGGGTGCTGCAATGCTTAAGTTATTGAGTGACCACAATTTATGGTCCACTTGATGTGCAAATGTCCCTTCTAATATCCTTCTTGGGATAAGGGGATTAACCGAAATATCCTTGATATTAAGAGTCAAAGTTCCTGGTGCAGGGAAATCCTGTGTAAGGACATTTCTCTCTTCTTGAGATAAAGTGTCAAAAGGAATCAGAGAATGTAATTTTGTGGAAAAAGGTGTAACCGTGGCGTTACGTTTCCTTCCACCAATATTATCGAAAAGATACTCTGCATTGTGGTAGCGGTAAAAAGATTTAATTACCCCATCAGATTTTCTCTTATATTCCTCGTATTGTGATTCATCATTGGAAATGATCTTACCAATAACCTTTGACAGTTTTTGTATAGTGTAAAGGGCATTGTCAGAAGATTTTGCTGAAAGTTCCCAGATGCGGCACCAATCTGAAATACTTAACTGGATTAATAGTAGTTATTGGTTCTCTGGATTGACAGAAAGCAAACCATTGTCGTGGTTGGATGAATTTATGGATTTCTTTGCTAGAAATATTAGATAAAAATCCTTGGACCCCAATGGAAGGAGCCGGAAGGGGATCAATATAGCCCAATTTGTGTAGATCACCGTGCCAAGTATAGTCCTATGAAAGTACATATGGACAAAGAAAGAAACAGAAAAAGATAGGATAATGTTATGGATGGCAATAGACGAGGGTTATCCTCCCTTCTCCATCCCCCAGGTGTGTGTGTGCAATTACAAGACAAACATTATCCATCTTAGACTTATCAATCAAGACAATTTGTGATAGGATATTCTCTACCAAGAAAGCTTATGAAAAAGATCATATAATTTTGCTCAAAAAAATACTGGATGATATTGAAGGAGCTCCACTCACCTGCATCCATCCACAACAAGGACAAGTTAGAACAAGACCCCTTATTTGTGGGACTACAGGCTTCAATGCGTAGCTCTACTTGTTATCGATGTCACAATATCATAGGTTATTCTATTATAGCAAAATTGATGGTGGTGCACCGTGTGGCACCTCAATATTTGAGTCACAGGCATCCAAATGCTCCATGTGTACGGTGTGAGCTCTTCACACCTTCTGAAACATATTTTTACAAATTATCCCAGGACGGAGGATAGAAGAAACTTTAGTCTAGTCTGACATGGAGAAAGTTTTATCTCTATTGAAGCTATAAACAAGAATCTTATAGAGACCAGGGATTTAATCATATAGATTACTATTTACTAAAATTTAGTAATAGACATCCAGTGGTCCCGATTCATGTCTATAGGAATATGACAATAATATGCTTAGTGAAAAAATCATCATACCTTTAGAATAAGAGACAACAAGGCTAAGCTCTTAGGCCAGTAGTAGCGTATGACTTTCCTAAGTCTCCACCAACTCACGTCTAAGATCCAAGTGAATCCCTGGTTGATTTCCATTATCGGAACAAGAAAATTTCATTTATGTATATACCCACGTAAAAATGGTAGATGTTTAAGAGCTATATTTGCATCATATTCACTATTATCATGCTATAAATGGTGCTCCACCCTATCATTATGTAATTTGAGATAGTAGTCACCTCTTACTGGCTCGAGTGCTCCAACTAAAGTTTGATTGGGCACAAAGTGATTGCGTACTCCCCGTGACTCTGCAGCGCAACTATGTAGATGCTTGGAGTATCTTTGCGCACTCACCTTTCACGTCAAAGACTCCATTGGCCAATATATAAGGTATCTGTGTAGCTCTCAAGATTAAGCGATCATGCATAGCTTTACAAGTTAGACTACCATTCCGAATACTTGTTCTTGGCATGGCTTTATTTGGGTGTCGATCAATGTATACCTGGCTTGCTTCCATTGTAGAAAACTATCCATCAATAGTGCGTGGTCTGCAGGCCTTTAGTTGTGCTACGATCTCTCTCATTGCCTTTGGAATAAACTGATGCATAATTCGATCGTTCAGTCACCTCGTTATCATCTCTCCATGCAAGGGAGAATAGCATGATCTCTACGTGTAGAGTTACGCTCAATACCGAATAAGTCTACGGGCAATATAATTACTGACAGAGATCAATGATTGTATAAGAGCCGTGTCTCATCCCTGGACTGAGCGTCAATCAGAATCTCCTTACGGTCATACGAGCTAAGAGGTCTAGTGGAAGTCTATATCAGTAGTTTCTTTCCTTTACAACGAGTCCACATAGCTAGCCTCTCCTGTTTTCAATCTTACCACGGGATGGACAAGAGCTTTTGGTGGTAATATAGCTCAGAAGCTATCGTAGAGCGAGAGAAAAAGAAAGAGAAACGACCAAGCACCGTGCATTATCGCTGGGAATCGAAGCTGCAAGGTGAATCGCAATGGTTTGAGTGGGAGGCTTTATATAGCCATCAACGTATTCAGGCCGACCCAATCGGTCCATATTCAAGCAACGTTTCACCTTATATGTGCATTTCCATGCAAAGTCCCATGGGCAATTAAAAAATAATATTCTCCAATAGCAATTCCCCACAGACTAGCATATGTTTGAAAAAAAGTTCATGGTCTAGCTTTTACGGTAAGTCCAGGATATACTACTTCCAAAAAAGTACACACATAGGGGGGGGGGGGTGTGTGTGTGTGTGTGTGTGTAGATTTAATAGTCCCATCAATAAATGAGCCATACAATTAATTCCACCAATTGAATAAAAAGTTATATATGAGACAAGTATAAAAAAAAATATGACAACTAAGTTGGGACTTGCATAATTTCGAGAGTTTGCAAAATTTCTAACAAAATTGAGAATTTATAATCATATTGAGTTTGAAATAGGAACACAAGATTGGCAAAGGGCATTAAATCCATTACATAGTCCAAGTTCCAAGGTCAGGGTCCACTTACCTACCACCATCCAAGAAAAACTATGTGTTAGAACATCATAGTTTCTATTGGGTAGATAGGTAATGCATGTATTCCCTAGCATGTTATTGCTTTGCCTAGGAACAAAGACAACCGTCTAAATTCACAAATATCAATTTTTTGCAAATACCATGTTATATGTATAGTCAGTGTCACAACAAATCCATCATTACCCTGCCACCTAAGTGTGTGAGACAATAAGGGGGGTATTTCACACCCTTTAAAAATTACAGTGGGGGATAACCCACTTCCTTAGGTTATTGAAACTAAAATTTTTTAATTGATAAACCAAAGAGGAATTTCCGACGACTAAGTCTACAATAATTAATTTAAAAAATAGAATCAACAAGGAATGAATCATGAGGTTAATAAAAATGAAATGCAATAGTGGGGGATAGTCCACACCCAATTGAGACAATTAATCATAAATCTTTAAACAATGCAAGCATTTATAATGAAACCATACTTGGTATAAAGACCATGAAAGCCATGGCTAAGGCACAATCCACCTGTGTGTAGTATAAAGAATCTTAAAAACGGTTTACACTAAAAACGCTCTTAGTAAAATGGAAATTCAATTACAGAGAGTGGAAAATTATAAAATTTTCCACCAAAAGAGGTCGACCTTATAGTTCAATAGAATAAATTAAGAAAATTATATTACGCATCAGTTAACTCCTATCATGTGTTAATATTTCAAGTTTGTAAATTAGCTTAATTCTTTTAAAAAAAAGTCAACAAATCCTTGCAAAGAATAAAAATCATTAAGTTAATTATTTATCGTAAGTATTTGATGGACTTAAAGAAAAACAAAAGTGAAATGATTTTTAACTAAAATTAAAAGAGTCTAAATTAAAAAAGTTAATATTAATTAAAAAAGGAGGGACAATCATATAAGAGTACCAAACAAAAGGAAAAGGAAAAGTTAGGGGGAGCAAATCAAAAAAGGAACTAATTAGAACAAAATTAACTTAAAGAGAACCTATATAAATGTAGAAGGATATATATATATATATATATATATATATATATAATTAATAACAAATTTGAAAAATAGAATAAGGAAAAAAAATTGTATAAGGCTATAAAGAAAAAGATCAAAGAAAAGAAAAACAAATTCAAAAAATATAAAAATCTAAAGCTAAGCAACTAGAAAGAAGTCATAAAGTAAAGATTAATCAAGGCTAGCACTAGACAAGGGAAACGCAATAGAGTGCCTTAAGTAATAGGAAAAGATATATATATATATATCTATATAGATACGGCGTATCAACAAAAGAGAAGGCACCGTACAAACAAAATTGAAGGCTCGTAAAGAGAATGCGGCAAAGAGAATGAAGAGCCAAGTCACGCAAGGTGAACTATAACAAATGTAGGGGAGAAGTTGAGAAAACGTAAGTGGCGATAAAGGACACGGTTGAGCAAGCTGTGTAAGAAAGTGATTGCAAGCACTTTGTGAGGCGGAGGTAGAGAAGGCGGTGATGAACAACTTCACGCTAGAGGGCATTTCTACAAGCCAACACACTAGAAGTTGAGAAGGTACAGAAGTCTACGCGGTGCTCAAGGAAAAGGTGGCTGTGACAATTAGCTAAGTGAGTGTTTGAAGGGCGAGCAAGTAGACTGTTGCGGCAAAGAAAAAAGAAACCTACACAACGCCTACCAAGGTCAAGGTGCAAGAGCCAATGACCACCAAGGTCATGGTGCAAGAGCAACAAGAGACCACAAGTGCCCGAAAGAAGTAGCAGAGCTGGATAAGCATAAAGGGAGGGTAAACAATTGATAAAGAGCAAGTTGAAGTGCTCGAGCTAGAGCGCAACGATAGTGCAGGACCAAAGCGTGAAAGAAGAGAGGCAATTGCCAGGCACTAAGAGGCAGTCACAGACCATAAGGGAAGGTCATGAAAGAAGTGACAAGGAATGGTGAACGAGCACATAGGCTTATGGCCCACAAGAGAGTAGAAGCAAATGAAGGGGAAAAGATCAGTAAAATAGGCACTATAAACATTACCAGAAGCCCATGTAAGGTGGTTGTGGGGCGGTGGCACAAGGGAAGGATAGCGGTACTTATGTTAGTAGAGGGTGTGAAGATAGTGGGAGAGAGGGAAGGAGTCTCACTTGCAGCTTTTTCACATACACAATGGGGGAATACACACAAAGGTGGAGGCTGAAAACAGTTTTCCTCTTCTTAGTTGTGAAAGCCAAAAGAACTCTAGTACAAAGAAATAGAAGAACCCTATATGTGGGTCTCAAACCAAACTCAACTAACTAAGGTGGCATACTAACTGAGCCACGAACTAGTGTAGATAAGGATAGCTGTCATCCCGACCTTAGGCATTTTATTTGCAGGCCTGTTTCTTTTTCAACCATAGCTTTAAAATCTTTGAAGTGCCCAAATACTTCACTTTTCGTTTTCATAAAATACACCCAAAGTTTTCTGCTGAAGTCATCAATAAATGTGACAAAATAGTGACAGCCTCCAATAGATGCAGCTTTAGTAGTCCACACATCAGAGTGGATTAACTCCAATGGCTTTTTACTCTCTTGAACATGCTTAGGAAATGGTTTCCTTGCTTGTTTTCCAAATTGACAGGCTTCACACACCTTATGCATTTCTGCAACCTTGAATTTAGGCAATGCTACAACAATATTTTGGGCCTGCATTGATTTAAGTCGCTGTACATTAACATGACCAATGCGTTTATGCCAGATATCAATATCTGCAAGTACACCGGTCCCATGTGAAAACATTGCTGCACTCAATTCAGGCATGTCCGCATCCAGCGTAAACATCCTGCCTTTCTTCTTTCCTTTTGCTATCAAGCGACCATTATTTTTCATATCCTCAACAAAGCATCCATGAGGATTGAATCTGACCTGCAAGCCCTGCTCAACCATTTGACCAACAGAAACCAGGTTCTTGGTGATGTTCAGGACATGAAATACATCAAACAAGTATTTCTTTTTCCCATCCTGCATAGACAAAGGAATTTTGCCAATCTGCACAATAGGATGTGCAGTATCATCACCAGTCTCCACAAATCTTGGTTTTTCCATTTTCCTTGCATCCTGCATCCATTCAGCATGACCTGTCATGTGGTTTGATGCACCTGAGTCAACATACCACACATCATTGCTTTCTTCTGCACTTGTCACAGAATTTGTCATATGCTGTACCATAAACAAATGCTCATTTCTGTCATCACCCTATCTACTAGAGGATGCATAATTGCCTTACTACAATTTTCCATTCATAATGTCATTCTACTTTTTGTAGCAGTCTTTAGCCATATGCCCCATTTTACCACAGTAGTAGCATTCAACATTGCTATTTGTATTTTGGCCTCTCTGCCATCCACCACGACCTCTTTGGCTCCCCCTGCCTCTAGAGTTACCACGTCCTCCTACATAGGACTGGTTTTCTTGAGTTTGCTGCATATTTTGTTTTCTATCATGGCCTCTAGATCGGCCTCCTCTACCTCTGCCTCTACCCCTTCCAGCATTTGAGTAGAATACAGTTTCTTTTGAGGTTCCTCCTGAAGAAGATGCACCACCATTTCTCTGCTCTTCAAAAATTAGTAGAGCAATCAACTCCTCAAAATCAGGAAATTTTTCACGGACGGCAATGGATGTCCGGAACTGTGCATAATCCTTTCCTAGACCATTCAAGGTCACAGAAACTAAATCGTCATCATCCACTGGCGACCCAATGGAAGCAAGTGCATCCGCAATTTTCTTCACCTTCATGTGGTAGTCATTGATGCTCATATTTTCTCTCTGCACATTGTGCAGCTCCTGCTTGAGCTACATTTTCCTGGCCTGCATACCTGCATATTTGTGCTGTACATTTTAGCCAAAGTATCCCATGCCAGCTTTGGTGTACTTGCATCGTGAATATGCACAATCAAAGAATCTGAAATATTGATAGACAGCTAGTACATAACTTTTCTGGCTCTCTCATGCCATCCTTTAAATGCCTGCATTTCTTGTTGATTGGGAACATTAGGAAGAACTGGTTCTTCTTCATTTCCTGTAATGAACTCCCAGTAGCCTTTTCCCGTAAGGAAATTCGTCATTCTAAACTTCCATACTTGGAAGTTGTTCTTGTCAAGCTTTTCAGTGACAATCTGTGAAAGAGAATCAGACGCCATTACAGAACACTGCAAAATATTCTGTCACTACAAAAAACACAGCTTCTGCCTCACAAGGGCAAATCTGCAAACCTGACGAAAGTGGTTTTTGACCACACAGTCACTTCCTAGTGACGATTTTGCATCAACAGGCAATAAGGATGATTCTGCAACTCCCAATATCTCTGCGCACAAGCATACGATGCAATTTCTGCGGCAACTTTTCACCGACCTACAGAACAATGGTCGCACAGCAAAAACAGGGCCTTTTTCTGAGTGCCTGCGGAGAACTTCCGCCTCCAAAACGGGCCCCGAAATGACCTCGAATCAAAAATGGGCCCGCAGCATATAATGCCCTCTCGCCACATTGCAAAGGGCGTCTCAATCTGAGACAGTGCACTCTTGCACTTCCGGCTGTGCTACCTGCAGAGATTTGCTCCCAAACTCGAAAAAGGAAAGCAACACTAGTCCTCTTACCAGGACACTACGAACTTGGTTTGCTTTCTTGAGCTCCTTACCAGAACAAGGCTCTGATACCATGTGAAGATAGTGGGAGAGAGGGAAGGAGTCTCACTTGCAGCTTTTTCACATACACAATGGGGGAATACACACAAAGGTGGAGGCTGAAAACAGTTTTCCTCTTCTTAGTTGTGAAAGCCAAAAGAACTCTAGTACAAAGAAATAGAAGAACCCTATATGTGGGTCTCAAACCAAACTCAACTAACTAAGGTGGCATACTAACTGAGCCATGAACTAGTGTAGATAAGGATAGCTGTCATCCAACTATTATTCGTGGGTGGTGTACCAACCGCATCTGTAGCTAACAAGTCGGTGACATAAATGCACAACGGTCACCTTGGCATATCGCGAGTGGAGCTCGATATCTCAACAGAGGGGACTAAAATTAGAAACTTCAATCATGCAAGGCTAAAAGTTGGTAAGAAGTAAGAATGGCTAGGTGAATGGGTAGGTTTTTTTCAAGGGTAGGTTTTTTTAAAGCAGTTTTTTATTATTAACATTAAGAGGTATCTTTAAAAGGGGTTTTAGTTAAAATGAAACTATAAAATGGTTTAAAAAGAAAAAATTAGTTTTAAAAGAAACTATTCAGGGGGCTTTTTACTAATATTAAAAGGGGGCTTAAGGGGGGATGACTTAGAGTTAGGTAAAGTTTGAGGATTAATTAGTGGGGATAGTAGTGGGGATAGTAGAGTAAAAATTGAGAAGGAAAAAAGGTTTGGTGTTCTAAAAGAATATAATCTAATAAAACAATTAAAGGCATGGGACAAGAGGGCAATTAAAGTTTTTTTTTAATAAAAATAAAAAAGGAAAATTTGTCAAAGTGTGCGGATCGTACTAGCCTAATCTATCACTTAATGAGCATAAAGATCACGGAGGATCAAACCAAATATGGTATGCCATGGAGAGAGAGAGACAGGAAGTATGAAACACTCAATCTATTCCAATGTATATTCTCAACAATACATGATAGGCTTCTTATATAGAGAGAGCCTTTAGAATAGTCAAACCATGTGGGATCCTCTCATCCACATCTCTCCTTGTGGATATCCTCAATCCACATCTCCACATCATGTAGTCCACATCCTAGGGTGGCTACTTTAATTCTTTCCTATACCATACCTTAGCCCTTTAATCTATGTGCTCATGGCACCATATCTCTCAACACCTCCCCTTGGTGCCATGATCCTTTGGCTACTGCAAGGTGGTCAGATGTGAGTTACATTCCATCACCTCCCCTTAGTGCATGCATGCTACTTAAGGTGGTCAAGTGTGGCTTCTACATGTCAATACCTCCCCTGGGTGCTTTCATAGCTACTCTCAGGTGGTCAGGTTTGATTACAAAATATAGGCAAGGTTGGCAAGGTTTTTGCTTTTCAATACATTCCATTGATGTCACCTTTTGGCTCATGGCTTGATGACAACTCGTCTGCTTCTTTGTTTGTTGTAGCTACCTGCATGATGCTTTGTTCTACCATATGCCTTGATGCTTTGTGTGTGGATGCCATGTTTTCCACTATGGTCATCTCATGCACTTGTGCTTTTGGCATGCTTTCTACATTCATGCGTTGCTTTTTCATTTGTTGCAAAGGTCTTACCAATTGATTTCTTTCAATATTGGCAGTGTCTTATTGCATACAATGATTCTGACATGACAGGCGCGTAGAGCTCAAAAACACGATCACTTTTCCTTTTTGGAGCGCATGCAAATTCTTCCTGGATTGCAAGTTATGGCTCGTCGAAGGTTTTGTGAAGAAGAGGGTCTTTGATGATGTGGCACAGGGATTCACATGCTGAATTCCATACTGTGCTTAACAAGAGACTCTATGCTTAGGTGGCACTGTGGTGATGTGGCAATTAACCTTAACTTAACTATGGTTTAAAAACTCTTATTTGCCACGTGTCCTTATCCTCTCCACACCCAGGGTCAGATGAACTTAACCAACATTAACCTATCCTGGGTCAAATTCTATCTGCCACATGTCAACGCCTTGACCATTGGACAAACTCAAGATTAGCTTGATCTAACCTTGGTGGAAGCTTATCTGCCATGTGTCATTCTTTTTTTTTAGGAGAACTGAAGCTTTGAAGCTTGCAGAGAAATTGAAGCGACGACGTACAACAACGTATGCACGGACAACTGCAGTGGCAAAAGAGTCGAGCCGGGAGTCCATTGTCTCATTGTGAAAACCCAGTGTCACCGATCCGCTTCCATGTAAGGCTCAACCCCTTTAATTGGCAATCAGGAGAACTGAGAGCTTGGGCAAGGCTTGCAACCCTTGATGCATTGACCGACACCTCGAGCCTTTCCAATAGATAGGATTGGGTTGCGATGGCATGAGCAATGCTAGAGGTGTCGCTATTGGAGCGGACTGGCGACGTTGAAGGTGTGAGGCTAGCTGCTAACAGAGCTATTGAAGGCTAGCTAGAGCACAGTAGATGTGAGCCATTTGGAGGTGATTGCAATCACGCTATGGAGCCAAAGTGATTGTAGGAGCTAGGAGGCTGCGCTGGTGTTCATCGTCAGGGGGTCGGCTTGCTTGCCTTGTGTACTGAAGGTGCATGCGTTGGAGGAGCCTGAGAAGGGCCTAGTGCATTGCTCATTTGCATTAGCATTAGATGAGGCTGGTCGGCTGGTAGAGCTTTAGAGGCTGGGTCACTGGGAGCACGAGTCTCGAAAGGGGGCGGAGGCCTGAAAACATGCTCCCGTCTTCACGCGACACAGTCAACTCTGCGGCTCGATGGAGTCAGAGGCGGCATCCAGGTCCCATTGAGCACATTGTACTGCTGTTTGGAGGAGCTTAACTGTGGGAGAGCTGGCAGCAGCAGCTTCTGTGGACAGCTTCAGGCCGTAGGTGTCGAGGGAGTGTAGAAACTACTGGCACAAAACTGCTGGACAATGAGGCTGTTGGTGGTTGTAGAAGGAGCACTACTGTGGCAGTTATGGGCTATGGAGCTACGAGAGATCAAGCTACGGGAAGTCCATTGTGGATGAAGCTTGTTGATGGAGAACCTTTCTTCCAACCGCCTCACAGATTAGAGACTTTTCCTTAAGACAAACACACTCTCTTGAATGAGACTTCTCAAAGGATGAAATGGAATCCTAACAATGAAATCTCAATGCTAATCAAAGAATTTCCTAACTAAGAAAAAACATCTCTCTCTCAAAGAACGGAAATCTCTATCTACCTAAGGATTCTTAGATCTATCTCTCAATGACCTTAATCTAATCTAGGCTTAGCTAAACCTGCTCTGATACCATGTCAAAGTGCGGATCGTACTAGCCTAATCTATCACTTAATGAGCATAAAGATCACGGAGGATCAAACCAAATATGGTATGCCATGGAGAGAGAGAGACAGGAAGTATGAAACACTCAATCTATTCCAATGTATATTCTCAACAATACATGATAGGCTTCTTATATAGAGAGAGCCTTTAGAATAGTCAAACCATGTGGGATCCTCTCATCCACATCTCTCCTTGTGGATATCCTCAATCCACATGGAGAGAGAGAGACAGGAAGTATGAAACACTCAATCTATTCCAATGTATATTCTCAACAATACATGATAGGCTTCTTATATAGAGAGAGCCTTTAGAATAGTCAAACCATGTGGGATCCTCTCATCCACATCTCTCCTTGTGGATATCCTCAATCCACATCTCCACATCATGTAGTCCACATCCTAGGGTGGCTACTTTAATTCTTTCCTATACCATACTCAGTGGGTGAAAAGAGGGAAATACGAGGGAGAGAAAATGAAAGAGGGTTTGGGGGGAGGGGGAGGGGGTGTCAGGGGGAGAACTAATGAGCAAGTGACAAAACCAATGGAGGAAGGCATAGTAAGTGTGTGTGTGTGTGTGTGTGTGTGTGTGTGTGTGCACTATGAATTGTGGGACTGCAGACTTCAATGCGGGCACATAGTTGTTATTCGTGTCACTCGATCTAGATCAGCATAATCAAATCTTGGCATTTTACTATTCAATAGTAATTAGAGGTGGGCAATTAAAGATATGAAGAAATGCATATAAAATGTTAGTGAAATAAACTCTAGCTAATTTAGTTTCTCAGTGTGAGAATCATGGAAGTGTTCTTGGAGTCATAGAGAGCTACAAACATATCCCATGCTTCTTTTGATGTCTTGACTATGTTGAGCTATCCTAGCATGAAATCTTGCACATTCTGCTTGATCAGCAGATGATATGGATACTTGCCTTTCTTGTCCAATTTTGCCTATTCTCACACAATGGCTGGATCTACTACAGGTACAAAAATTATTTGTCCCGCTAGAGATCCCATTGCTGGTGTTGTGACAATAGGTGGAGTAGAGCTACTGCTAGTTGGATCGTCCAATGGTCTAGGTGTAGATCCATCGACATACTCTCATTTGTCTTGAAGTACAAGAATGGTCTCCATTTGGTATTTCCATTGGCCGTAATTAGAGTTGTCTAGCTTAGCAGATGCCTCCAGATTGAGGTTACTAGTCATAGACATGGTGTAAGAAATGAACTTATACTGTTTATGAAATCACTATCTGTATCAACTACAAAACACTGACTATAGCAAGTGAAATCTAAATTGTCGGTGAAGGTAGAACTACAAGGCTTGTGGCAAATGATGTCAAAACCAAGTAATAAGTGGGAATCTCAAGTAAACCATAAATTTGGGTACTCCAACCAAGTCCAAGGGAATTCTCAAGGTCAAAAAATCCAAATATAACCTCAATATACTTATACCTTTCTTCGATCTCCTATTGGCACTTTCCAAATGGTATAGTTATAGTATACCCTTCCAAAATAATTAAAGGGCAATCTGCTCCAATTACCAATAAGTCTTGGAGCATTAAATCTACCAAATATACTCTTATGGGCATTCCAATAGAATAAATGGATGGCCCAACTATTTCCAATTCTAGTACTCAGTGTTTTGGAAAAACATAAATTTTTCCTTTTCCCACCTTTCTTCAAAGTGACTGTATGGGGATTTTGGGAAAGGAGAAATGATAATGACTGAATTGGGACACCTCTTATCCCCTATCTAGCTTATATTTGGTTGATTGTATCACATTTTCTCTATTTCTTTCAATGCTAATATAAGTATTTGTAGTAATTTCTGATCCTGTTATGTGGGACATGATAACACTTCACCCTTTGCAACTCTCACTAAATCTGCATGTAGCTACACTCTAGCCAACGCCTCCAACACTAATGCTCACCAAATCTGCATACATCTTTACTACATCCAACACCTTCGACAATCCTCTACCTTGATTCTCCCTCTGAAATTCAAGAAATCCCTTTGACTCCTCCACGACACAACACCGTCGTGATGATGATGGGGATATTAACCTTGATGCGGAGGGTAACAATTTCTTTAATTGCAACAATAATAACAATCAAGGCAGGCCCCCCTTGGGCAAACTCAAACTTTCCCAATATAATGGTAGGGGCAATCCAGCCCAATTTTTCCAACATTTTGATGCCGCATGCCAAGCGGGTGGAGATCAATCCAATGAAACCAAGATTGCTTCTGGTTCCCCATGGCCTTAACAGTGGAGCATCAAAATGGTACCTAGAGCTCCTAGTGGAAGAGAGAGCCACACAAGACCTGCTTAAAATAGAATTCAAGAGGATTTTTCAAATAGAGAGACTACAAGATGATCCCGCTCTTCAACTAAGCAAGATTGAACAAGGTCGCCGAGAAGATGTACGCATGTACCTGGGCAAGATGAAATTATTAATTGCCAAATGTGACCCATGCCCTAATGCAAAGTACCTCATGGCCTGGTTCATTGTAGGAATAAGGAATAAAATCGGCAAAGACATGAAAAATATTAGCAATTACGAAACCTTTGGTGCTACTCATGCATCAGCCATTAACATTGAGGATGGCATGACCGACTCTGACACCAGCAATGATGATGGAAGATCTAGTGCACGAGATAAATGCTCTAAAAAGGGCAAATCCAAGTCCACTACGAAACGTCTAATGAATATCGTATAGAGGCCATGACCATGAAGCTGAAAGAAGAAATGATGCAGGACATGGAAAAAAAGCTTCACTTGTCTCAGCCCGCCACCTCAGACTTGTCCACGGCAAGAAAATGTATGGTGCCCACACTACATGGCCAATCATACAGCAAATGAATGCCCGGTCCTAAGAGCCAAGATCACTCCACAAGAAAATCCATTGCCAAGGTTGTGGTGCTATGTCTACATCGTCGGTGGCCATGATGAAAAAAGTTGCATCTTCAACATGTGCAACAACCCACCTCGACCTCAACAATACCAACCAACACCCATGCCAATGTATAGGCAGCCAGCACTTGCACAAGTGCCCCTAGCTCCGAGGTTGAATCCTATTCCCGTTTGGGCACAAGTCCCACAATTACTCAAGAATCCGAATCCATGACCATATCCAAGAGCGCCAAATCCATCTCCTTAAGCAATTTCAATACAACAACTTCAAGCCAAAGAAGTGGACTCACCATTCGAGTATGAAGCTAAGTACCCAGTATACTACGTAGAAGGTGCAAAAGGTTTAATACCAGTCTATGCAAATCAAGTACGACCCAACACATATTGAATGCCAATCAAAAGCCACAATTGTGGAGAAAATCACTGGATCGCAGAGTGCCCTCATTGTCGCATAGCCCCGCTACTTTCCAACCACTCTACAGAGATTGTGGCATAGGCCATGCCTATATGGACTGTCCCATGAAAAATAAGGTCCCACAACAAATAGAGGTTAAGCCTAATGTCCCAATCAGCATTATTGGGGTGGACCATCAAAGTCTGGGCCGGCAAGTGTAATATCACAACCTATGAATGTAACTACATGCCAGCAGAAAGAGGCCACCAAGGACCCTAACATTCCAATCCAATCAAGATGACTTCTTAAAAAGACTACATAACTACCTCTACCTCCACAAAGCAATGAGCAGCCAAGCTCATCCACATCAGCTCCTGAGCCTCAAATAAAACAAGCTCCATATCCCAATGGAGAAGTGGAGAAGGCTCGTTTTCAGGCACTTCAACAATGGGTACAAAAGGAACAAGCTCAATTTGAGGCTAAGAAACAAGCTCAAGGTCTAATAAATGACTTGGCCCCATAGAGTATTGATACTATACTCAAGCCTATGTTCCAACAACAAGCTTCGCAACATAATGTACCACCACGCCAACTTGAAGGAGCCGCACTCTCTAGCATCCTAAGTTTCCCTGTCTCGATTCCCATCAAAATCCTCCTATGGAATTGTCCCAATCTCTGAGGAGAGATTACATATGCAACATTATTGTGCCCTTGATCTGCAAGACATATAATGAAGTCCAAACCATAGTGGATGGTGGAGTAGGTGTAAATGTCCTATCAAAGGAGCTCTTTGATGTATGGGATCTCCCACCAATGCAAAAAGGGAATTTCAACATATGCCTTGCTGATGATTCACGAGAAAAACCCTTGGGAATAGTAAATGGCATGTCAACAAAAGTTGCAGGAGTCTGCTTTTCCCTACAATTGACAATCTTGGATCTCCCCAAGAAATCCTATCAAATCTTACTTGGACATCCTTGGTTGTGGGAAGCATCAGTCCTCCACGATTGGGGAGCTGATAGACTAACAATCCAAAATTGCAACACCATAGTCAGCATGAATGTGGGGACAAGAGCTATAAAACCAATTGTGCTTAGAGAATTGGATGAAACCTCTTCAACAACGATCTCAAGCAAATCAACTCCCCTGCAACAGCATGCTAGTGGATTCACAAAGCAATGTCAATAACTAGATACAAATATTGGAAACCATCAACAACTACCATTCATTAGACCCCATCTTCTCGCAGATAGATGCTAAGGTGATACAAGTAGATCCTCAACTCACACATGAAGAACCAATCAATCTAGAGTTGCCATTCTTTATGGCTGACCTTGAGTGGGATACTGAACCTGAAGAAGGTACCCATACCAATGATGAATCAATTTTCCTTGGGACCTCGAAACTGAGGCTAAGAATGATCAAATTGAAGATCAAGTCTATGACAATGACTTAGCCATTCTGCATGCCCTAATGGCAGTCGAGCTTCCAAAAATTGAACCTCCAAAGTTGAATAACAGCAGAAGATCCCACAAGAAAGCTAAAGGAGGAAATCGCAAAAAATCCAAGGCTGAACACTTCAATGAATTTGAACGAGTCCAAACAAGGATCGTCAAATTGTATCTTGCAAAGCCAGCTCCCTCAAAATCTGAGCCACCTCCTCTTGAATGATCCCCAAAGGGACTAGAAGGAGTATGTGCAGCAAATGAACCCTTACTTGGGAACACCTTACTAGTAGAAAAGTTACCCCACAATTCCCAATGAAAGAACTTTTGGAAGTATAAGCCACATGTGCAAATGAAGCTCGATCAAGAGACTCCAAAAAAAAAAAGTCACCAAGAGCCTCACACATTTGTTAATGATACTATGCCACCCAATACCCATAGCACATGTCAGGCTAGCTCAACACCATTAGAGGCTAATCTTTGAGAAGTGCTAGAGTACTTCAAGAATTACACATGGCAGTGTCCCCATAGCAATGCCAAGACCACTAAGAGAATCTGAATTTCAAGAAACCGATAGCATTGGAGAAACTCCAATCTATGAGGGATCGGAAAAAAACTCACACAATAGACCTTGCCCTTGAAGGGGGGGAAGAAAAACTGGTTTTCATTGGGAAACTACTTCGACAAGAAGATGAAATCAAGCTTAAAGCACTCCTAATGGAATACCGTGATTGCCTAGCATGGTCATACAAAGAGATGAAAGTAATTTCACCAAACGTTGCAGTACACACGATACTTATAAGGGAAGGTGCCCACTCTAAGGTATGTGGACCTTATCGAACAAATCCTAAGTATGGCACCATGGTTTATGACGAGCTGGAAAAACTCTTAGATGCCAGATTCATCTATGAGATTGAGCACACTGATTGGGTTTCACCCATCAGCATCATGCCAGAAGAAAGGCATGGTTTGACAGAAATCTTAAAGCTAAAGACATCAAGGATGGTGACTTGGTCTTGTTATACAATGCCAAAGTACACAAGGACAAACTCAAGTATCTAGGTCAAGGACCCTACTAAGTCAGAAAGATGAATCCATCATATTTGTGCTACTAGAAACATTGGATGGAGTCCAATTCAACACAACAATAAATGGGAGTCGACTGAAGCACTACTACTTCAACACGCAAGCCATCCCTAACAAAAATGAAGATTTGGGAAACCCAAGTCTTCCTAAGTTAGGATTAGATTGTATCACGAGCACTCACTTGCATATGTACATCTTTGCACATATAGTTAGCATCAATCGATTTCAACCTAGGGCTCAGAAGTGATGCCTGAGTTCTAACTACCCTATGAACTCCTAGCAAGAAAAAAAAAGCATATAGTTTGTCCCTACCTAGCTGCTAGGTCACGTGCACTCATAGGCTTTCGCTTAGACACATAATCGATTACATGAATAATTGTGCCACACACTTCCATTCCACACTCTCAAAGCATGTGTAAAAATAGGATCTCTCACAAACACACACAAATGTCATACTAGTATGCCAACTAATCTAATGATCAATGGTACACCATATGCACATGGATGCATGTTCAAAAACAATGCCGCCACTAAAGAGGATGCACAGAAAAAGCCCACCGCCTCAACTACTAGATCCCCTCTAGAGTTCATAGACATCTACCTCCTCTCATCTAAGGTAATCACAGGCATTTGTGGTTCAGAGCAATAGCTCTAAGGAGGATTATGTGCAAGACATGGAAACCCAATAAGAACAAATGCCACCCCAGTCACCACCGGCCTACAGAACCATTGACGGGGCCCAGTCATTGGAAATTGTGTGGCCACCTACATCAACTTATGCTCTTTCCAATGCAACAACAACTTTCTTAGAGCAAAGGGGTCTGGGAAGTTTGTATCATAACCTAAAATCCTCCTAAATTTCTCGAAGTACAGCCTCTCCTCACCAAGGGCACAATGTTCCATAGGGACATCATATTACTATGCACCATCATTAACCTTCACCTCAAGAAAGTAGCACAATTCCTATCCACAATCCTGGGGGTTAAGTGCAGCAAGAATCAATCCCTTCCACTCTGCACATTTGTTTTGTTGAGTAGGAAACTAAAGCAAGACTGGATCCAGCACTTAGTCATCTTTTTCACACAAAAACTCGATGGTTCATCAGGCCAAAAATGTAAAATTCCACACTTATTGGTTGTAATCATCAAAAAAGAGCTACAGGAATGAGAAATTATAGAATCCCGTAGGATAGAATAGATGCATCTTGCAAGAGTCTTGCAAGAGGTGTGAGAGCACAATGAAAGAAAGATGGTAGTTCTCTATTATGGATTGTGAGAGAGAGGACTCTCTCTTATAGAAAGGGGGAGAAGGTAATACCTTCCCTACATAAATGGCAATCAGCCCCTACATCAGTGGGAATCAGTCCCTACATCATTGGGATTGCCTTTGTCTTACATCATCACTTAGGTCACACACTAGACACACCATAACACTTGATGCGCCTTTATAACACACACAAACACACATGTGACTCCCCTAGATGCACACATGCACCATAGAACAATCCCTTGATGAAGTGCTCTCTAACATCAATGTGCTTTGTCCTAGAGTGATATACTGGATTTTTGGCCAATGCTTGAGCTGATTGGAGGATTACCAAAAAGCGAGCGAAGAAAAGCGAGCAGCCCCAAATAAGCGAGCAAGATTAAATAGGTTTCAAGCGAGCGAGAACCTCATCCAACATCTTATTCCTCTCAATATCATTGGAACAATTGATGTGATCATAAGCAAATTAAACATATTCCAACAATGAAGGCATGCCTGAAACTCACAATTAACTTCTCTTTCATCCCCATACTATCAATTTGAGTCGTTGTGGAGAGGTAGAGACACAACAATACATAAAATTTGCGATAAAAAAAGCAAACACTACTCAGATTGAATATCCACACAGCAAGATAATGATAGATCACAATGTAGAATATGTAAACATGATCATGTGCTACATATACATATCATGTCTTTTATGCTTGGAGTATGCTTGCAGAAGATCATCCATACATTCGATCCAAAAACATGGAAACAAAACTAACTATGTCAAAAGAAAAAAAACACATTTTCATCATAAGGATTAATTTTGCTTAGTGAAAATACCTATGTAATCTGGACAATACCATGCTTTAAAAAACTTAGGGAGCCAAAAAAGGATTTTAGCCCTCCATATTTCTATTATGACCAATGTCTGAATGATAGTTCTATCGGAACTAGAAATGAATGCATCTAACCACTATGTTGAGTGCTCATCCAGTATCCTATGTTGAGTGTTCATCCAGTATCCTATAGACTATTATGTTAAAGTCAATACGTGACCACAAACTCAAGCATAAGAGGAGCATGATTCAAGTGAAATAATTGGCAAAGACACTCGGTAACTAGTATCCTACTGCATCTAACAAAAAATATGCACCAGGCATTAACAAGCTTTTATTTCCACCCGTATAAGCAAACTCGTATCTTGTAGTATGAAAAACTTTAAGGAAAACAATTCACTTAATGCATCAGTTAAGCCAGTGACTACTCATCATGCACAATCAAACAATCATAAAGGAAAGTCTAGTCAAGCAAGTTGAAGCAAAAAACCAAATATCTATTCGGATCTATGCCGTGGTGTATCCGCCAACCATGAGTAGCAAAAGAACCTATGAAAAATGCAAAATAGGGATTATGCCACTCTACCATGATCACTTCCATGCTACAAATAAGGGAATACATAGTCATTTTAGGGTACTTTTAGGGTTCATTCCCAACCACTAAAAAGAGAGCCAATGCTATCTATTTGTATTCATAAAATCTTTATGAACATTATCATGTTCAATATAAGGATAGGAGCCAGCTCAATGGGTAGTCTTAAACAAATATAAATACTATTCAAATTTTAACCTTATGCAAAAGCTTTTTTTTAAACACAAAGTAAAACTTGATTATACATATAGATGGGAATCAGGTCACCATTGTAAGTATGTATTTAGTAATTAAGTTGAAAATATTCCCTTAGAAAAATAGCTCAATCAACATAGTACCCATATTATATATCCAAAATTTACAAGATCTCATTCATACCATTAGATTGTTTTCATCACTTGTCATCAGTACTAACCTCAATTGGCATTATGTATTTGGGTCAAAATAGTTTTTAGTATAGGATATAATGGAGCAATACATTTATGTAATATCTAGTGATCATAGTTTCTAATATAGGATAAAATGGAGCATAGAGTAATGTTATCATTCAAAAATGATAATATACCTTCCTTGACCATATACAAGTATCATGCATTCATAAAAAAAGTTAGTCATAAACTGCAATATAATGTGCCCATAATGCATGTACATTAAACCTTCACATGTTAGAATGTGAGAAAGGGAATAATTTAACTATGAAATCAGGGATCAATGTAGGAAATGGTCTTCTATGCACACATATATGCTAAGGGTCCATCTAATACAATATTGGAAATTGATGTGAGTATAAGTGTATGCATCCATCGGTGATGTATATGAGTGTATGCATCCATTTGTGATGTATATTGTTGTACTAATCCATGGTGCTTTACGGCTTGAGTTGTTTGTAGCGAAATTAATCACAACAATTTTGTATTTTTTAAAAGAAAAATGCCATAAACATTTCATGCTGCAAAATACACACAAAAAAATGGCATTTGTAGCATTAATCCAAGCATTTCCTACAAGCAATCTCCATCCCTCCCTTTCTTGCTTACTCTTTCAGCCACCTCCACCCTCTTGTTGCCCTTCAAGACTGCCTCTTGCCTCCTCGCCTCCTTGCTTCCTCACCTCCTCACCTCCTTGCTTCTTTGCCTTCTCACCTCCTTGCATCATGCTTGTTGCTGGCAATTCCAAGGCTGTCCCTCCCCTCATTGGCCAGCTCCTCTACTCCTCACGTCATCCTTCTCCTCATTTTGGTGTCTCTAATGAATAGCTTGGGGGTCTTGTTTTTGGAGGGGGGAAGCATAAGAATGGCAACACCTTAATGCGCTGTCATTTTTCGTGCTTTTGCCACCCAAAAACAAGACCTGCAAAGCCCTTGCTTAAGCTTGAATGAGCCTCTTGATTTTGGGCGTGTTAAGCCATTTTTGACCATTATACCCCCAAAATCAAGAGGCTCATTCAAGCTTAAGCAAGGGCTTTGCAAGCATTGCAAGTCCAGTAAATGAAATCAATCAGATTAGGAATTGGCAAACTCAATTTGGGAATGGTCAGAAATACTTTGTCTTTGAATAATGCCTTGGATCATGGGATGGGGTCCCATGAACCTGCTGCCTATGACGACGAATGGTTCTGCCCTCGACTAAAGGTGACGTGTGTAGTAGTAAAAGGATAGCCCTCATGGAATCTCTAAGGGGTCTCGATTTTGGCCATGATTTGCACATTCTAGCACTTGAGCCATATATCAATTTCCAACACTTGAGGCATATAGTGGCTTTGCCCATGCAATGTTTCCAGCTGCAATCCAAGCCTCAAGCAATCTCATATTCTATATCCACAGACATCATGAGGGGTAGAGCCTCTTTTTGGTAGTCTCACTAGTAATATGTATTGAAAAAAAAATCTATTCAATTATTATATTCTTCCTTGCTATATGAATGCTCTTAATGCATCCAAATTGTAGAACTACTTCAATACTACTTCTTAGTTATATTGTATAATAACCTCCATATGTATGCTCGTGAGACAACAAAAAAGAGACCTGGCAACCCAAAAATGATAGTGCATTGATGCGCTGCCATTTTTGGGCTACTAGGCCTCTTTTTTAATGTTTCCTGAACATAAGAACAAGCACTTGTGTTCCTTACCTTTCTTTCCAATGGGGGTTTTGATTTTGGGGATGTATGCCAAAAATTGATAAACAACATTATTTGATGCATATAGTTTTATTAAATTGATAAAATGGGCATGAAAACATCTAAATTGGCTCTTGCCATTTGATTTGATGTATGACATGACCCCATTTGGATTAGTAATTCCAAAGATATGGGGTCTTACTTTTAGGGCTTGAATGCCTAAAATAGGCAGCGTGCCAATGCACTGCCTATTTCATACATTTAGGCCTCAAAAGTAGGACCCCATGTAGGACCAAATGAGGTCCTACTTTTGAGGCCTAAATGCATGAAATAGGCAGCACATTGACAAGCTACCTATTTCAGGAATTTAGGTCCTAAAAGTAAGACCCCGTATCTTTGGACTTACAAATCCCAATGGGATCATGTCCTATATCAAATCGAACGGCAAGAGTCAATTTAGATGGTTTTCATGCCTGATTTCTCCATCAATCAAAACTGTATGCATAAATATATACATCAAGATATGCATCAATATATGCATCAATATATACATATGTATGTATGTATATATATATATATATATATATATATATATATACATACATACATACATACATACATACATGTGTGTGTACACACACACACACACACACACACACACATACACACACATATATATATACATATAGATATATACGTATGTATATACATACATATATACATACTTACATACATACAGCAAAATGGGGGTCTTGATTTTGGGGGGGGTATGCCAAAAATTGATAAACAACATTATTTGATGAATATAGTTTTAGTTGATGGAGAAAATGGACATGAAAACCATCTAAATTGGATCTTGCCATTCAATTTGATATATGACATGAACCCATTCGGATATGCAATCCAAAGATATGGGGTGCTACTTTTAGGGTCTGAATGCCTAAAATAGGCAACGCGTTAACGCGCTGCCTATTTCATGCATTTAGGCCTCAAAAGTAGGACCCCATTGGCAATACAATGGGGTCCTACTTTTGAGGCCTAAATGCATGAAATAGGCAGCGCATTTGTTGCCAATGGGGTCCTACTTTTGAGGCCTAAATGCATGAAATAGGCAGCGCGTTAACGCGCTACCTATTTCAGGCATTCAGGCCTTAAAAGTAGGACCCCATATCTTTGGACTTACAAATCAAAATGGGGTCATGTCATATATCAAATCAAATGGCAAGAGCCAATTTAGATGATTTTCATGTCCATTTTCTCCATATATCAAAATTGAATGCATCAATATATACATCAATATATACAAATATGCATCAACATATACATACATACATACATATATATATATATATATATGTATGTATGTATGTATGTATGTATGTATGTATGTATGTATGTATGTATGTACATGCATATATATACATACATACATACATACAAACATCAAAAGTAAGACCCCATTGGTTTCCCATGTCATGCATTTTGTTGTCTCTTGAGCATAACAACAAGCACTTGTGTTCTTTACCTTTCTTTGCAATGGGGGTCTTGATTTTGGGGGGGTATGCCAAAAATTGATCAACAACATTATTTGATGAATATAGTTTTAGTTGATGGAGAAAATGGACATGAAAACCATCTAAATTGGATCTTGCCGTTTGATTTGATATATGACATGACCCCATTTGGATATGCAAGTCCAAAGATACGGGGTGCTACTTTTAGGGCCTGGATGCCTAAAATAGGCAACGCGTTAACACGCTGCCTATTTTAGGCATCCAGGCCCTAAAAGTAGGACCCCGTATCTTTGGACTTACAAACCAAATGGGATCATGTTATATATCAAATTGAATGACAAGAACCAATTTAGATGGTTTTCATGTCCATTTTCTCCATATATCAAAATTGTATGCATCAACATATACATATATGCATCAACATATACATATACATACATACATACATATATATATATATATATATATATATATACATACATACACACACACACACACACACACATATATACACATATAGATATATATGTATGTACATACATACATATATACATACTTACATACATACAGCAAAATTAGGACCCCGTTGGTTACCTATTTCATGCATTTTGTTGTCTCATGAGCATAAGAACAAGCACTTGTGTTCCTTACCTTTCTTTGCAATGGGGGTCTTGATTTTGGGGGGGGTATGCCAAAAATTGATAAACAACATTATTTGATGAATATAGTTTTAGTTGATGGAGAAAATGGACATGAAAACCATCTAAATTGGATCTTGCTATTCGATTTGATATATGACATGACCCCATTCGGATATGCAAGTCCAAAGATACGGGGTGCTACTTTTAGGGCCTGAATGCCTAAAATAGGGAGCGCGTCAACGCGCTGCCTATTTCATGCATTTAGGCCTCAAAAGTAGGACCCCATTGGCAACGGGACTACAAGCGTTCCGCTAATCAGAATGAGAATATCTTTGATTCCCATTCTCTGTAATCCTAGAAGGGTGTTTCAAAGATTCCCCAGAATCCAAGATTGGAAACTGATAATTGTAAGATTATGGCGAGATATTACTATTATTTCTATTCATTCCATCGGACGAATCTCCATTAAATACCAAACCTTATGCGAGGTTTGGTATTTAGTGATGCTGCACGACCAGACAGGTATTATCCGTTTACAGAAGGAGCTTCAACAGAAGCTAAGTCTAGAGGAAAATTATGAGCGTTACGTTCATGCATAACTTCCATACCTAGGTTAGCACGGTTGATGATATCAGCCCAGGTGTTAATAACACGACCTTGGCTATCAACCACGGATTGGTTGAAGTTAAAACCATTCAAGTTGAATGCCATGGTGCTGATACCCAAGGCAGTAAACCAGATGCCTACTACGGGCCAAGCGGCTAAGAAGAAGTGCAGAGAGCGAGAATTGTTAAAGCTGGCATATTGGAAGATCAAACGGCCAAAATAACCGTGAGCAGCTACGATGTTGTAGATCTCTTCCTCTTGACCGAACTTGTAACCTGCATTAGCAGACTCATTCTCAGTAGTTTCTCTGATCAAACTAGAAGTTACCAAAGAACCATGCATAGCACTGAATAGAGAGCCGCCGAATACGCCAGCTACACCCAACATGTGGAAGGGATGCATAAGGATGTTGTGCTCAGCCTGGAAAACGATCATGAAGTTGAAAGTACCAGAAATTCCTAGGGGCATACCGTCAGAGAAACTTCCTTGACCGATTGGGTAGATCAGGAACACAGCGGTAGCAGCTGCAATGGGAGCTGAGTACGCAACAGCAATCCAAGGACGCAGCAACCCAATGGGGTCCTACTTTTGAGGCCTAAATGCATGAAATAGGCAGCGTGTTGACGCGCTCCCTATTTTAGGCATTCAGGCCCTAAAAGTAGGACCCCATATCTTTGGACTTGCATATCCGAATGGGGTCATGTCATATATAAAATCGAACGGCAAGAGCCAATTTAGATGATTTTCATGTCCATTTTCTCCATATATCAAAATTGTATGCATCAATATATACATATATGCATCAACATATACATATACATACATATATATATATATATATATATATATATCCATACACACACACACACACACACACACACATATATACACATATAGATATATATGTATGTACATACATACATATATACATACTTACATATTTCATGCATTTTGTTGTCTCATGAGCATAAGAACAAGCACTTGTGTTCCTTACCTTTCTTTGCAATGGGGGTCTTGATTTTGGGGGGGGTATGCCCAAAATTGATAAACAACATTATTTGATGAATATAGTTTTAGTTGATGGAGAAAATGGACATGAAAACCATCTAAATTGGATCTTGCCATTCGATTTGATATATGACATGACCCCATTCGGATATGCAAGTCCAAAGATACGGGGTGCTACTTTTAGGGCCTGAATGCCTAAAATAGGGAGCGCGTCAATGCGCTGCCTATTTCATGCATTTAGGCCTCAAAAGTAGGACCCCATTGCAACCCAATCGGGTCCTACTTTTGAGGCCTAAATGCATGAAATAGGCAGCGCGTTGATGCGCTCCCTATTTTAGGCATTCAGGCCCTAAAAGTAGGACCCCGTATCTTTGGACTTACAAATCCAAATGGGGTCATGTCATATATCAAATCAAACGGCAAGAGCCAATTTAGATGATTTTCATGTCCATTTTGTTCATATATCAAAATTGTATGCATCAATATATACATATATGCATCAACATATACATATACATACATATATATATATATATATATATACATACACACACACACACACACACACACACACACACACATATAGATATATATGTATGTACATACATACATATATACATACTTACATACATACAGCAAAATTAGGACCCCGTTGGTTACATATTTCATGCATTTTGTTGTCTCATGAGCATAAGAACAAGCACTTGTGTTCCTTACCTTTGTTTGCAATGGGGGTCTTGATTTTGGGGGGGGTATGCCAAAAATTGATAAACAACATTGTTTGATGAATATAGTTTTAGTTGATGGAGAAAATGGACATGAAAACCATCTAAATTGGATCTTGCCATTCGATTTGATATATGACATGACCCCATTCGGATATGCAAGTCCAAAGATACGGGGTGCTACTTTTAGGGCCTGAATGCCTAAAATAGGGAGCGCGTCAACGCGCTGCCTATTTCATGCATTTAGGCCTCAAAAGTAGGACCCCATTGGCAACCCAATGGGGTCCTACTTTTGAGGCCTAAAATGCATGTAGGACCCCATTGGCAACCCAATGGGGTCCTACTTTTGAGGCCTAAATGCATGAAATAGGCAGCGCGTTGACGTGCTCCCTATTTTAGGCATTCAGGCCCTAAAAGTAGGACCCCGTATCTTTGGACTTACAAATCCAAATGGGGTCATGTCATATATCAAATCAAACGGCAAGAGCCAATTTAGATGATTTTCATGTCCATTTTCTCCATATATCAAAATTGTATGCATCAATATATACATATATGCATCAACATATACATATACATACATATATATATATACATACACACACACACACACACACATATAGATAAATATGTATGTACATACATACATATATACATACTTACATACATACAGCAAAATTAGGACCCCGTTGGTTACCTATTTCATGCATTTTGTTGTCTCATGAGCATAAGAACAAGCACTTGTGTTCCTTAACTTTCTTTGCAATGGGGGTCTTG